>NW_015161982.1:475163-540373 GCF_001447785.1 Gekko japonicus | reverse complement strand
CTCCGCCGGATCGGCTGCTGTGCTTTGCCCACTTTCTTCCGAGTCCGAAGTGTGGATGTCCGCAGGGCTGCCTACCTGCTCTAACATCCCATCCTCGTCGCCAATTGTTAGATCGCACTAACAAAGGACTCTTAGAGTGATTCAGCAAGTGATTCAGCTTTATTGGAAGTAACGAACAAGCACTCAACTCAGTAAGAAACCAGAACAGAAAACAGTGGGAGCTTATGCTCCTTTTAAACATAACCGGGCTAATGTAGCCACGCCTATTTACAATTAACAACCAATGAGATTGCTTAGTTAAGGACCAATGGGAGTCTTTCCCTCCTAGGGAATGGTATGTTCTGATTGGTCGCTGTTACGAAGCGACCAATAGGAAGTTCGCTCAGAGGAGCCCTGGTATGTTAGGAGTCCTATGAGGTGATTCATGTAAACGTTTCAATACATTACACCACTGTCCCTAGGCACCGCCCCTAAATCTCCAGGAATTTGTCAGCTGAACTTGGCACCTGTAGGCAAAGGTGCAGCTGGATTGCTCTATGGTTAAAAATCAGTGAATTTCCTCAATTGTAAAAAGGCATGTTTTGCTTTCATTCAGAGAAAAGTCCCCCCTGCTGCGGTATTCGTTCTATCCTCCCTCATGAATCCCCACCCTTTACCCTTTGCTCAATTTTTTCCCCAAGCAGTGGTGACCATGAGCAGGTTACAGAGGAAAAGAATTTCAGAGCATCTTCACCTTGGCAATTTCTTACCAGTTAGGCATGAAGCAACCCTTCCTTCCCATGCCCTTGTTGTTACTTCTGGAAGGTATGTTTGGGGGAACAGGGCAGAGAAAGAAGTGAGGTGAGCTTTGAAAGGCCCAATTTTATCTATCAGCCTAACTGAAATGCAGCAGTATTTTGTTCAGAATGTAAAATTACATTATTTGCAAACTGGGAGGTGTGTGTGTGTGTGTGTAATTTCCACAACCCTGTGCCATGTTGTCTGACGCTTCCATATTGTCCAGTCCTCTAGCCAATATCTTCCTCACAAGTCCTGTTCTGTGTGTCTCCTCCTTTGGAACTGAGATGGGTGGCAACCAGACACAGTTTTTTCTAGGGTTGCCAATGTCCAGGTGACACCTGGAGATCTCCCGCTATTACAATTGCTCTCCAGGCAAGCAGGATCAGATCTCCTGGAGGAGACACAAAGTTACACAAAATTGTTCAGGGTGGTGAAAACCAGGGAGGACTGTGAGGCACTCCAAAGGGATCTGTCAACGATGGGTGAGTGGCAAATGGGGTTCAGTGTGGCCAAATGCAAAGTGATGCACATTGGGGCCAAAAATCCTAACTGTAAATACACGTTGATGGGGTCCACCAACTCAGAGCTGGCAACTGTAGTTTTTTCAGTAATGGAACCTCAATTGTGAAATACCCCTTTCTTTTAGGAGCCAGGTGAAATAATTTCTGTGCACCCAGATTTTTAAATAAAGGGCTGATCTTTTTGTTGGACTGAGCAACTCAGGATGCCTGGAGATGGGGGGGGGGAGTGCTACATCTCTCTAAAGGTGTCTAGGTGTTATCTCCTGGGAGCTGCCCTCTGCCCCCTCCTCTCTTTCTCTCTCTATTTGTCCTCTCTTTTTTTCTCTGTTCACATGGCCTTCCGTGGAAACACATGTCTCTGCAGGTCTCTCTTGTAGAAACAATGCCCTCATACTCCTACACAGATTAGCTGGCCATTTGTGGAAAGAACTCTACTGATTAGGCTTCTCCCTCTCCTTTCAACAGCAACCTGAATGTGAACTGGATCTACTTGAATATATGTAAGTTTGCCTTTTTTGCAATATGCTTCTTGTGAGATTAGGGTTGCCAGGTCCCTTTCGCCCGCTGGCGGGCGGTGGGGGGGGGATGTTCCAGGAGTGGGAAGTGACGTTGCCGGGAGAAGGAAGTGATACTCTGGATTTTGGGCAAAACTCTATAGTAAAATCAGCATCAAACCATAGAGTTTTGCCCAAAGAGAGAGCCAGTCTGGTGTAGTGGTTAAGGGCATGGACTCTAATCTGGGAGAACCATGCTTGATTCCTCACTCCTCCACTTGCAGCTACTGGATGACCTTGGGCAAGCCATAGTTCTGTCAGAGCTGTTCTTGAAAGAGCAGTTCTCAAAAGAGCTCTCTCAGTCCCACCTACCTCACAGGGTGTCTGTTGTGGGGAGGGGAAGGGAAAGGAGTTTGTAGGCCGCTCTGAGACTCCTTTGGGTAGTGAAGGGTGGAGTATAAATCCAATCTCTTCTCTTCTCCTTCAAAATCCAGAGCATCACACACACACCCCAACATTGCTGATGTGCTGACGTCACTTCTGGGTGATGCAGGCACATCACGTGCGGTGTCACTGTTGGGGGGGAGATTCCCTCCCACCAGCCAGGTGGCCGGTGGCAGGCAGGAACCTACAAAATTGGGGGATCCCTGCCCCCACTGGGCAAATGGCAACCCTTTGTGAGATTTATTTACTGCACTCAGTATCACGCTTCTGTGACTGGGCAAAACTCTGCTATATTAACCAAATACTTTTAAACATCATTTTTTAGCTTAATTTTAGCCTGAGAATACTTAATATGCTTTTTTATGTTTTATGTTGCTTTATGTTGTTCTCTGCTATGTTTCAATAGAGAGTTTTAATAATATGTTTTTATTTTTTAAGATGCTTTGGGTATGTTCTCTGGAGCAAAGTCATATAAATTTTCCAAATAAATAAACACTTTTGCACTGGCTGAAGAGTCCAAGTCGTCTTCAAGGGCATCCCACGTAGGGTGCATTACAATAATTGAGCCTTGACGTATGCATGAATTAGCATGAATTCACTATTGTCAAGCAACAGTGCTGGATGCTCATCACCCAAGAGAAATGAGAGAACATGTGGGAGTGTTGCCTAGAAACTAATTATAGTACTTCATTTCCACCTCAGTCTTCTCCCCCCACACAAACAACTCTTAGCCCCCATGGCCTGATGATATACCAGGACTGGCTTCTGCTTATGTAGGCAGCAGCCCTCCACAAGATCCCCAGAAGAGCACAGAACTCATGTTTCCAAGTGTTTATTATGATTTCAACTATATTTGTATTTAACTGCTCTCAGGTCCTGTGGGCCAGAACTGAGGCCCAATGCTTGGGCCTGGAGGCTGTGTGCGTCCAGGATTCCGGCCCACAGGACGCACACAGCCTCCAGGCCCAAGCATTGGGCCTCAGTTTAGAGAAAAGGGAGGTTCAGCTGCGCCCTGAGCCCTCACTCTCCAGCCTAGTGCCAGTCCTTTGGCTGTGAAGGCATGGCCTGGCCCTTCTTCCTTGGGTCTGCCTGGGCCAGCCTAATAAAGGATTGACTGGGGTTGGGCTGATCCTGGACTCCCCCAATGCTTTCTCCACAATGATTGAAGGTAATCTGGGTCAATGGCCTCCCTGGCTGGGCCCTCTCCTCCCCTCTCCGGCCCAGCCTTCCCTGAGGCTTTAAGAGGCTGGTCTGCTGGCCTGTGAGGGCTGCAGGATTCCTCAGCTGCTGCCAGCCTCCTCCTCTGGCCTTTCCCAGGTGCACTCAGATACCTGACTGCTGACTGTCCTCTGAGGCACAAGCCAAGCCTGCTGGGCTCCAAAGCTGCTGCTGCTGCTGCTGCTGCTGCTGGCACATTCCTGGGCATGGCTGCACCCTTGCTCCTTGTTTCACAGCCCCTGGTTGGGCTGCCTGACTCAGAGGTGCCTGGGCAAGGCTGTCCTCTGCTGGAGACCCCTCTGAAGCTGATGAGGATGGGGGTGGGACTTCTGCGCTGAAACAAGTGCCTATATTATTGTGTTGCAGTTTTTTCCCCTACTGTATCCTGCCTATCAAATCATATATTTTATTAAGAAAAATAATAATTTAGGTATTTTCACTCAAAATAAAGATTGCAAGCATATAAGACGAAGCAAAAAGAAGTTAGCAGACAAATAGAGGGGTGGGAGGTTGGGTAATACTATACCTATCCAGATGTGCAGGGGTCCATTGCTGGAAAAGGAGGGGACCCAAACTGTGGGGTTTGGGCATGCATCTCTACTGTAAGCTGCCTCAGAGTGACACATGGTCGAGGCCACATGAGTGGATGGATATAGACATTGGAATACAATGCAGACCAATATGAGGTCTTGAGGGGCTTGTCTCAGGTGAAGACAAAAGATTACCTGGACCAATCAGGGGTCACAGGGGGTGCGGCATCAGGAGGGGCAAGACCTAGTTGTGACTAATGAGGTCCCAGAGGGGCAGAGTCTGGTTACGTATATTGTTAATAGCACCTTATGTTGTTGTTTTTAGATTTAATGTTTTTATTATATTGTTGTTTTTAGCCATTGTTTATATGTAAGCTGCCCTGAGCCTGCCTCGGTGTGGAGGGCGGGGTATAAATAAAATGATGATGATGATGATGATGATGATGATGATGATGATGATGATGATGATGATGATGATGTTTTGATGCCAATTTTGGTTAGAATATAAATCAGTTTCAAGAACACAGTAGAGGTAAAACGTGTAACTGTTTCAGCCTACCAGTAATACTGTCCTAGAAAGATAAATGATACACATGCAAATAAATTATAACTAGAATCAAATCTTTGTTGGGAAAGGCCAAAGATAAAAGAAATGCCCATTGCACTGAAAAACAAAGCAAAAGCAGCCAGGAAATGAGACTGAACAACTGAATACCTAATGAGTAATTTCGACAATCATTCTCCTTTTGCAAAAGACCAAGTTAGAAATGTTACAAAGGGATATTAAAAGTGAACCACAAAACAATAGAACATGGGGGTGGGGGTGGAAAAAAACAGGAAGGAACATCTGTTCAGCAGAACTGGTTGCCAAAAACCTTACCCGACGTGGATTATGCAGCAATGAATTGTCGTTCCCAAACTCATCAAACTGTATGCAGACAGTTAAACAAGGGAAACAATCAAGATTATGACAAATCCTGTCTAGAAGTACACAACAACCCTAAAAGATGAAAACTAGGGAACCGATCTCTGCACATAATAGGACTCTGTCTCTTGGCAAGTGGCCCAAGAGCCATTAGGCCAACTGATCCTCTTCAACTAGCCTGCTTCAAACAGACTTCTCCTTTCCTATTTCCTCACAGTGGCTTCCGGTCCCTAGACATAGCTTTGCCATGCATGTTCACACTGTAATACTTTGCATCAGGGCTCTTTTTGTAGAAAAAGCCCAGCAGGAACTCATCAGCATAATAGGCCACACCCTGACAGCACAGCTAATTAGCATATTAGGCCACACCCCCATGTTACCAGAACTGTGGTCATCCAGCCACACCCACCTTTTGCTTCTTATTCTGTTTACCTTGTTTGTTGTCAAAACCAGGGCTTTTTTTGTAGCAGGAACTCCTTTGCATGTTAGGCCACACACCTCTAATGTAGCCAATCCTAATGAGTTTCTGCTGTTGGGTGTGGCCTGTTATGCTAATGAGTTCCTGATGGGCGTGGCCAACTCGGGAGCCAGCCGGAACTCCGTTCCTGTGCGTTCCTGCCCAAAAATAGCCCTGCTTTGCATGCACAGACAGTACCATAAAGTCAATGTCAAGAAATGGGGTCTCTTTGGGGCTGCCAGGAAATGAGACTGAGCAACTGAATACCCAAGGAGCAAAGTCCTGTCCCCATGTGCTCTGGGCTCCCACCACCATTTGATGGAGCAGTGGGAGCAAAAATGGGGGGGGCTGCATCGAGTGATACCATTGCAGTTTCAGACAGATGCCAGACAGTTTCTATACCTTAGGTGGATAACCTGTGGTACATGTCCCAAAATGGCATGAGCAAGTGTTTATGGCACTCCTGGACAAAAGGAGAAGGCTCACTGGACCTGGATATGGCACAGGCTATACTCCTACAATCCTTCTGGCATTAAGACCAAGGTTGCCAGAACTCCTATAGGGGCAGAGCATCCCATGCCCCCAGCTGGGACTTCCTGCCAGTGCTCAGTTGGCCAGAGGAGAGAAAATGGTGCCCAAAGGGGAGGTGTCAGCAGCATCCTGATGCACTTACGTCACCCCCATGCACACAGGATGTGATGTCAGTGTATCACCAGTGATGTAAGTTGGTTGCCATAAAGGACTCCCACCATCCAGTAAGTCCCATTCCCCCCCCCCCATTCCCTGCTGATTGCCAGGGTGGAATCTGGCAACCCTAGACAAGCACTGTAATATGCTGGCTGATCATGAAGCAGGGAAGGAAATATTCTCCTGAAGAAAAAGATTGCTTTGGAAAGTCAGCTATATGGCATTATACCCTACTGACGTCCCTCCCCATCCTAAAGCCCACCCTCCCAGGCTCCTCGTTCAAATCTCCAAGTATTTTCAAACCCAGAGTTGGAAGCCCTATGGGAAGGTTGAAAAATCTTTCCCACCAACTCATTCTGTTCCTCATTCTATTCACTGGTACCAACCCCATATGCTGTGCCACTGAGCTATAGGCCCTCCCCAACTGTTATTTAACAGAAGAGCAGAAGGCTCAAAATATTGTCCACTGTGGATGAGAAAAGGTAAAAAAAACAATGACCACTCTTTAACCTAAATATTTGCCACAGTTCTTTGGCTGTTCTGCTTGACTGAACCTGAGAACTAGACTTTGAAATTATAGTTGGCCCGGCATTCCAAGAGGGCCGCCAATTCTGATTCAGCCATGGGGATTTCCCACCCTCATGATTTCATCCTGGGCTCCATCCTAGAAGCAATTTCCCAGCTAAGAGGCCCTCCCAGTTGGGCAGAGAAACAAGCCTATTTTAGGCACTCTCTTATTTAATTCCCCTCCCCCAAATATTTTAACTAGTGTTATAGATACATTCAATGGCTTGGCAATGCAACCTGTTCTACAGTCTATAGGCTCATTATGCAAGGATGGTGCTATTAAAGCCAACATCTTTTAGTGCATTTTATGAATCATGGCCCTAGGGAAGTAAAATAAATTCCAGTATTCAGCGATGTTAGTCTGGTTTCTAACACTCCCTGCAGTTATGAATTCAATTACCATGATACATATTCATGAACAATATACAAAACCACATATTGTGTCACAAAAATAGCAGACATCATTGAGTTATCAGCTAATCACATCCCAAACAATAAAGGCTACTAGGAATTTAAATCTGCAAAATCTTCCTAATTAAAACTACATAATGATCCCATCTCTTGATTCTAATGACTAGTAAATCAAGATCCCTTGTTCATCTAAAAAGAAAACAATTTTTAAAAATCAGAAATGGAAGTGTATCACTATATATCAACATAATTTAAAGTGTTGGCACGTTTATTTCTTCTTCTTACCACATTCTGACATATTTTGGAGCATAATCTTAAACTAAGAACTGTACTGTAATTTTTTTACTGTTTACAGTTTGTTTTATATTTCTGCTCAAGTGAAGTCAATGGAAACATTCCAGTTCAGTTTAATACATTTGAATTACTCCACTTGCCCCAGTATAGCACCCCGTGTGTTCCAGATGGGCTTGCCAGCCCTCCCACTATGGCCTCCCTCTTGCCTCAAGTACTAACAGCAACTCAGAGCAATGGTAGGAGAAAAATCAAATGAAAAATACAGCAACGTTGCCAACATTGCCATGTCACTTGCCAAAAAAAAAAAAATTCAGAGTAAGTGCCATAGGGTAGCTCTGGGAATTGCTGGAAATTCTATGGATGTCACATGCACTCCCATGCAGCCCTCCTGCCATTTGCCAGATTTGGCCTGGCAACCCTAGGAACACTCATGGAGCTTTGACAGCTGCAGGCTGTCCCTCTCCGCTTCAGCAAAAGATCAATTATAATAACAACATAAGAGAAGCCAATGTTGGATCAGGCCAATGGCCCATCCAGTCCAACACTCTGTCACACAGTGGCCAAAAATACCAGGTGCCATCAGGAGGTCCACCAGTGGGGCCAGGACACTAGAAGCCCTCAACTGTTGCCCCCCCCCAGCACCAAGAATACAGTGCATCACTTGCCCCAGCCTGAGAGTTCCTATCTATACCTTGTGGCTAATAGCCACTGATGGACCTCTACTCCATATGCTTATCTAATTCCCTCTTGAAGTCGTCCATGCTTGTAGCCACCACCTCCTCCTGTGGCAGTGAATTTCATGTGTTAATCACTCTTTGACTGAATAAGTACTTCCTTTTACCCATTGTAACCCAACTGCTCAGCAATTTCATTGAGTACCCACGAGTTCTTGTATTGCGAGAAAGGGACAAAAGTACTTCTTTCTCTACCTGCCCTATCCCATGCATAATCTTATAAACCTTGATCATATCACCCCTCAGCCATCGTTTCTCCAAGCTAAAGAGCCCCAAGCATTTTAACCTGTCTTCACAGGGAAAGTGTCCCAACCTTTTTATCATTCTAGTTGCCCTTTTCTGTACTTTTTCCAATGCTATAATATCCTTTTTAAGGTGTGATGACCAGAACTGTACACAGTATTTCAAATGGGGTTGCACCATCAATTTATAGAGGGGCATTGTGATACTGGTTGATTTGTTTTCAACTTTCTTCCTAATAATCCCCAGCATAGCGTTGGCCTTTTTTATTGCAGTTGCACACTGTCTTGACATTTTCAGTGAGTTATCTGCTTTGACTCCAAGATCTCTCTCTTGGTCAGTCTCTGCCAGTTTGGACCCCATCAACATGTATTTATAGTTAGGAGTTTTGGCTCCAATGTGAATCACTTTGCACTTGGCAACATTGAACCCCATTTGCCACATTGACGCCCACTCGCCCATCATTGACAGATCCCTTTGGAGTGCCTCACAATCTTACCTGGTTCTCACCACCCTGAACAACTTTGTGTCATCTGCAAATTTAGCTACTTCACTGCTTACTAACTCCAAAACATTAATAAACAAGTTAAAAAGCATTGGACTGAGTACAGATCCCTGCGGTACCCCACTGCTTACCACCCTCCACTGAGAAAATTGCCCATTTATACTCACTGTCTGTTTCCTATTAAACAGCCAGTTTTTGATCCATGAAAGGACTTGTCCTTTTATCCCGTGACTATTGAGCTTACTTAGGAGCCTTTGATGAGGAACTTTATCAAAAGCTTTCTGGAAGTCAAGGTAAACAACATCTATTGGGTCCCCCTTGTCCACATGTTTGTTCACTCCCTCAAAGAACACTAACAGGTTAGTGAGACAAGATCTCCCCTTACAGAATCCATGTTGAGTCTTCCTCAATAGGTTTTGTTCATCAATGTGCCTACTACTTCTTTCCTTAATAACAATTTCCACCAACTTACCCGGTATCAATGTCAGACTGACTGGCCTGTAATTTCCCGAATCTCCTCTGGAACCCTTTTTAAAGATGGGAGTGACATTAGCTACCTTCAGTTTGGTGTTGTGGTTAAGCGCACAGACTCTAATCTGGGAGAACCAGGTTTGATTCCCCACTCCTCCACTTGCACCTGCTGTTTGACCTTGGACAAGCCATAGTTCTGACACAGCTGTTCTTGAAAAAGAGCAGTTTCTGTCAGAGCTCTCTCAGCCCCACCTACCTCACAGGTGTCTGTTGTGGGGAGGGAAAGGGAAAGGAGTTTGTAAGCCACTCTGAGACTCCTTTGGGTAGTGCAGGGCAGGGTATAAATCCAATCTCTTCTTCTCTTCCAGTCCTCAGGAATGGAGGCAGATTTTAATGAAAGATTACATTTTTTTTTGTCAGGAGATCCACAAGTTCACATTTGAGTTCTTTCAGAACTCTCGGATGTATGCCATCCAGGCCTGGTGATTTATTAGTTTTTAAGTTGTTCTATCAGTCATAGGACCTCCTCTCTTGTCACCTCAACCTGACTCAGATCTTTCAACACCCCTCCCGAAATCAGCGGTTCTGGAGTGGGCAAGCACTCCTCATCTTCCACAGTGAAGACAGAGGCAAAATGCATTCAGCTTCTCTGCCATTTCCCTATCATCCTTCAGTACTACTTTTACCCCTTGGTCATCCAAGGGCCCCACTGCCTCCCTGGCTGGTTTCCTGCTTCTAATGTATTTGAAGAAAGTTTTACCTTTGGTCTTTATGTTTTTTGCTATATGCTCCTCATATTCCCTTTTTGCCTGCCTGATCACAGACTTGCATTTTAATTGCCACAGCCTGTGTTCCCTTTTATCAAGCTCACTGAGACTATCCTATGTTAAAGGATATACTTATGGAACTGGTTTAAAAGTTGAAATGTATGGACCTGCATTTGTGAACAGGGGTGCTTCATGTGACACTGGATCCAATGTAGTTGTAGCTAAATGCTAGATGGTTAGATCATGTTAAACACTGTTTTGTCAGTGCAGCGCAGATAAGGCTAACCCTGGATAGCTTGCACTACATAGCATCTTAGTGAACAAAAGGTTTCTAATTATCAAAGAGATGAATGACCTAACTCTGTGTAAGGCATTCGTTATTTTAATCATCTGGTTAAAATTTATTTGATTGGGAGTAAATCCATGTAATTTTGGATTGAATGCCACAAAGGCTATATCCCATTGGCTCAATTGAGCTACTTTATTTAATTAAGACTGACTCTCAGTTTTTCTTAATGTCCTGGATGGATACATGCTGTCTATCAATAATACAGAATATGAAAATGATATTTTATGTTTAATTTATACTTCATAAGATATATCAGGACATTTCAACAGTACTTCAGATTATGTGAATTTTTTCATTAATTTTCAGTTATGGAGCAGAAATTGTGTGATTTTGGACTGTCATTCTGCTAGTCTGAATAACAGCTATCCCTCACCCTATTTCTAGCAACAGTTATATGAGGAACCATATAGCATTTTTTTTCCAAGACTGGATTCAAGGAAAATGCCTTGGCATGCCATGCCAAAGGAATCAATGAGTTAATAACCTTCTGGTTTATGCTGCTTTTAAGATATCAGTGCTTATAAAGCCATAAAGTGAAAGGGAAAGCATCATCAAAGGAGAAGGATTTTCAACTTCTCACCCTTGGCATTAAGTTATGAAAATCCCCATTTCAGTTTTGCTTCTCCGTTGTGAAAACTGAACCCATGATTCTTTATTTTCATGTACTAGTCTTTTCCCATAAAATGTAAGCATTTCCCATGTTATTTGCATTTCATCATACATATTTATGACATGTGTTTTGGACATAAATATTGTGCATTGTGTATGAAAATATACACCATATGTACATAGTATAAATGAATCTACAAAATGAATAGTAAAAAGTGGAACACTGAAGCCATTGCCAAAAATACAAATTTATATAAAAGGAAATGAAATAGGGAACTTTGCTTTGTTTTATATTAAATATATAGTCCTTTTAAAGCAGGACTATTTCCAAGGAGTATGTTATTTTTTAACTAAATACAACTGACATGACTGTCAGGAAGCAGCCACTACATATATAACCCCACTGATCGGTTTTTGCAAATGAGATTTATTTCACAGTGCTATACTAAACAGAGTTACATCCTTCTACAGGCTTAGAAGAATCTAACCATTTAGGATTGCACTGTGATTCTACCAGGGCAATTTGTTCTCATCATTTAAGAGTTTATGATCATTTAACGGAGATAAGCACTTATTACAATATTTACAAACAGTGTTTGGTAAACATAAAGTGGGATATTGAAAAAATGCTATAATTTCATTTGCAAATATATTTCCTGAGCAGGCATGCCAAGAAACACAGGCTTGCAGGCATTTACAGACAATTGTAGTTTGGATGGCAACATTTTCTACATGAAATTGCAGAAATTAAAGGTGAGCTTAAATAGGGATCCTCCCATATATGCATAGGGTTGTTGTTTTTAATCATGAATTGGGAATCAAGTGAGGTCTCAGCTTACAATAGACTCTTCAGCTTTCAACAGGCTCCAGCTTGTCCAGCTATCATTAGCTTTGTAGTTCATTGTTTCTAGTCCACATTTCAAACCATGACACAGACAAAATTCAAACAAGGGACTCCCTGAAATGAAACTCAGTCTACATCGACAAGCTTTGCAGTGTACCTGAAGTACTGATTATTTTCATCGCCCATTAATGTTGGACTCTCTCTGCATAGTTGTATATAATTCTTTGGTTCTAAAGAATGTCATCTTCCTTATTCCACATAGTTATAAAATATATGCAAAAAACTGTAATGATGTAGTTACTATAGGTGACTATACACTTGATAAATCCTGTAGGATAAACGCCTAATGATTTCTGCCCTGAAAGTATTCTCGAGGTTTCACTCAAGGCTCTGCCATCGGACAAGTATGGGAATCCCACATACCTGTTATGGATAGCATTATCTTGCGTGAGTGGCTAGTTACTAGAGTTACAACAGGAGAGAAAGGAGCACAGAATTCCTCCTCACTTGAAGTCATACTATACAGGGTGGTACAGGAGAACATACTTAGTGATTACTCCATAATAAAAAATAGAGGCAACCCAGATTTCTGTGGGTTTCAATTATTGCATCAAGATTTGCATATTCATTGAAAGAGAACACAAATCCAAAGAGTTAAATCATACAAACTGCTCTGCCTTTTGTCGAAATCCTGTAATTATCACAACCCAGAAGAAACTGTGTAAAGGGTCCCATTGGATTTATACCTAAGGCTCCAAGGAACTTTATAGCCCTGAGCTACTGAGCCACATAGCACAGCTTGTGAAAGCTCCTGAATTTGGTGGCAAAAGGAACGGGACTCAGGTTTGCCTGACCACAACAAAATTCCTCAACCTGAAATGAACTAAAGTCTATACATAGCCCATTAAAACTTTTCTTCAACCCAGGAATCTAGAGGCAGGGACAGGACAAGGCTCTTACCAGTCACATGTATTGGGGGGGAAATGTACAGAGCATGAATAAGTTTAGATCAGTTTGCTCTGGAAGATTCTTGGAGCTTAGCAGGCCAAGCGACTGCACAGTTCCCTTGCTCCGTCCTAGTAATCAGTTGTTTTCCTTCAGCTTTGCCATGTGGGTTAGCTCAGGGACTGCAGAGTTCCCAGGGTCTTACAAGGCAGTCTTCAGGGGCTTTTGTGCAGAACACGGGCTAAAAGTAGAAATATTCGGGGAAAGGGCGAACAAACAAATTAAAAAACAACAACCCAAAACAGTGATTGTTCTGACTGGGTGTATATCTGGCTGCTAGATCAGGCTGAGAACTACTCTCTCAGCACTGCCTGCCTGCAGAATCCCTCAAGGGGGTGTCAGTGTTGTTGCATATGACCTCTAGCTGGATTATTTTTGTTATTGCACAAATAGCAAAAATATGATCTTTCCCCCAGAACTTGTATGGATTAGAGTTGCTACTGAAATTTGACCTAAAGGAATAGTCTAAACAAATTGGGAAATTCCTCCTCAGGCAACACATCTGGGGAATCCTGAGGAAAGTCAAACAGAATTCTTCTAAGCTTAGAGACATTCTTTAGGGGTTTATCACACTACATGGAAACTAGAAATCCTTGGATGGATGAAAAATATGGCAAGAGTTAGATGTATCTAACTGTAATTGCTGTTTGTATATGCCTGGAACATGATGAGATGTGACTGACTACCAATGATGTACACGCAACATCCCATATATAAACCCAAAGCTATATTTAAATTGACTGCTATGACTCTTTCTGGTCTCTGACCTTATTCCTTAAAGCGATTCTTCCTAACAAACTAAACATTGTGCCCAATTAAAAGAGAAATTAATTATCATGCAGCTGATGTGGAGAATACATTCAAAAACAAAGTGAGTGAATTTGAAAGGACTATTGAATAGACATTAAGGGCTAGTTCACACTCTGCTTCTCTACACAATGGCTGACAGCTGAATATGTGAACTACGGTAACTTCACTGTAGTGTTTGAGATGATGCGAAGTGTTGTGTAAATTTTATCTGGCGTGTTAGACCACAAAAGTCATCATTCCTACATGCAGGCTATTAAACATCCACGAGTTCAGCTCACATTCTGTTCACCAGTACAAGCAAGAGGTCATTTTTTTTCCTTTTGACTCTTAGGCTGTTTACTAGCAGCTTTACCCTTTTCATTAGGTTACTTTTTGGGTGTTTGAATGGAACCCTACAGTGCAGTAGGCAGTGGTTCACTGCCCAATGGAAGGTCTAGTTTCCATCTTCCCCAAAGACATTATGTTTGTGCTCGCTACTTGGTAGCCATTCATTTAAACAGAGGGCAAATGAATTAAACAGCGATCATAAATAAAAACCTATGTTTCAGAAAGAAGTTGTTTATTGTTTAAATCCATGTTATTGTTGAATTATTTAATGCATGCACATTTTTGTACACAGTATTTTGGGTATCATGTAATTACCCAACCATCCATGCTGGGGAGAGGGAATCAGTTTCACCTTCTCTGCAGATATAAAAGTGGCTTGCAAGGCAAAATGAAATAAAAATAAAATACAACAGGTATTGCACAGTCACAAAAATGTATGGCAGCTGCTTAATGCAAATGGTGGCAAGGTGAGCAAGGCCACCAACAGGAAGGACCAGTCGGAGGTACACTATTCCTGCGGCCAAGTCAGTTTGAGAGCTCAGTGAATCTGGAATCATCCTGCATTTAGTGAATGCATTTCAGTTTGTTTTACTTTTAGTGCAGTTCTGCACTACAGCCACTAGAGGCGCAGGCAAGGCAAGGCAAAGCTAAGCAAACAGACATCCTTACTTCCGGGTTTGCTGTTGTTTGCTGCTTTCTTTAGGAGATTTTTTTTTAATAGAAAGCTCTCCGTGGCTGCAGACTTTTAAAGCTATGAGGCTGAAGCAAATATTTGCTGATCATGAGATGCTGCTAAGTCCATCAACCAACCTGATATGCTTTCATTTCTCTCTTTCCCCCCATCTAATTCTTCTGTGTTTCCCCCCCCCCCGCTTAATAGCAGAACTGAAAACCTCTGTATCAAGTTAGTATTTTCCCAGAATCTATTGAAGTAGTGAAAGGTTGCTTCCTCCACTCCAAACATATACAATTCATTTAATCTGTATTAGTCTGTATTAGAGGCAGCGTTCCCTCTAAAATGAGTTAGTGTGAGCTAGCTCACAGTATTTTAGCCTCCAGCTCACACATTTTTATTTATTTTATTTATTTATTTAACCTTCAGCTTGCTATACCGCCCTAACCCCGAAGCATCTCTGGGCGGTTTACATATGGTGTGTTCTAAGAACGCTTTGATCCCTAACTTGGGCCACATGGTATAGGGGCGGGGGGCTGCCTACCGGCACCCAGGTGGTGGGTCTTGATGTTACTCCAGCTCGGCTTCTTTCCAGGTAGTCTCTGGTGTTTCAGGACGACTGTTTTCAGCGGGACCGCGCAGGCGCACGGCCCATGTCTGCTCGGCCTCGGCTCCATCCGTTTTTAGGCTCCGCCGCACCCGCGCTCCACGTCATCGCACGCCTCCCGGTCTCTGCCCTTGCTACCGCCAGCTGCACAAAGTCCCGCTGGCCACCAGGGATCGCTCCGTCGCACATCGCCATCCACCTTCGCCGCTCCCAATGTCGCCGTTTGTGCCGCCACCATACACCTCGTCAGAGGAGGGTGCCCCCTACCCATCTAAGGGTAGGTACCCATTTGTCTACTCGCTTTAGTTGTTAATTGCTTTCGAGCTGCTGGGTCTTAGCTCAAGAAGGATGGCTCCAGAGCAAACTAATTTATGCAGTAGCCAAATCACTTGCTCACAACTGAATGCCAGTAGCTCACAAAGTAGAATTTTTGCTCACAAGACCCCACAGTTTAGAGGGAACATTGAAGAGGTTATAAATGTAGAAAATGGATGCTTTATTTTTAGTTTATATAAAAGCAGACAATAGCTTAAATATGTGGCTATAATTTGTATTTGTGGTTTTAAAATACATCTTAGTTTAAATTTAGTTAAAGTACATGTGAAATCTGAAATCAGAAGTTGGAACTAGAAGTGTATCCTATATTGGTAGACATATATGTGAGTATGTAAATATAAAATTACAAGAGGGAACCAGCAACAAAAGGTTGCATAATGTGCTGTGGCTTGGTTTAACTTTTAATTGTAGTGTAGGATTTGTAGTCACTAAATATATATACTCCTCGTGATGAGACCCAGTCAGTGCAGTACACAGCCGTATGTACGGCCAACCTCCCCTGCATACAGTGTTATTCCTTCTCTCTGTCCCTTCAGCCCAGTGAAGGCATGAGGCGGTCATAGCCTCACTCCCGGCAGGAGCAGGGGAAAACCTAGAGCCTTCCCACCACTCCTCCAACATTGCTGTCCACTGCAATTTATTAAATGTATATATACTAAATGTATATACTCCTTGTCATGAGACATAGTTATGAGACACAGTGGGGACCAAGGTGGGGTATAAGCAAGTTCTTATAGTAGTATGAAGAAGTCCTTCCTTCTGAAGGCAGGAGGAGATCCCTCAGCATCATACAGTTAGTAAAAACAAGACCTAGAGCTGACTGTGGCTCAGAATATGAGCTACTCATTACAAAATTCAGACTTAAACTGAAGAAAGTTGGGGAAATCACGAGGCCATTCACATTTGACCTAGGTCACATCCCTGATGAATATATAGTGGAGATGAAGAATAGGTTTAAGGACCTAGATTTGATAGACAGAGTGCCTGAAGAACTATGGACGAAGGTTCGTGACATTGTACAGGAGGCAGCAATCAGCACCATCCCAAAGAAACAGAAATGCAAGAAAGCAAAGTGGCTGTCTGATGAGGCTTTACAAATAGCAGAGGAAAGAAGGCAAATGAAAGGCAAATGCAAAAAGGAAAGATTTACCCAACTGAATGCAGATTTCCAGAGAACAGCAAGGAGAGATAAGGAGGCTTTCCTGAATGAACAATGCAAAGTAATACAGGAAAACATTAGAATGGGAAGGACTAGAGATTTCTTCTAGAAAATTGGAGAAATCAAGGGAACATTCTGTGCAAAGCTGGCCATGATAAAGGACAAAAATGGTAGGGACCTAACAGAAGCAGAATAAATTAGGAAAAGATGGCAAGAATACACAGAATACCTATACAAGAAGGACCTCAATGTCCTTGACAAACACAACAGTGTGATCACTGACCTTGAGCCAGACATCCTGGAATACAAAGTTAAATGGGCCTTAGAAAGCATTACTAACAGAGCTAGCAAAGATGATGGTATCCCAGCTGAGCTATTCAAAGTTTTAAAATATGATGCTGTTAAAGTGCTGCACTACATATGCCAGCAAATTTGGAAAATGCAGCAGTGACCACAGGAGGGCATTGTTTTGCCTGTGATTGAGTGCCTGGGTGAATTTGAATTTGAATAGCTGCTGCCTGACCTCTGCTGGGGGAGGCCTCTATTTAAGGAAGCACCTTGCCAGAGGCAGAGGAGACCAGCTGAGCTCTGAGCAGGAGCAGGAGAGAGAGCTGTGAGAGAGGTGAGTGGGTTTCTTTTACTTGCTTTCAGCTGAGAGAATTCAGCTAAGGATATTTTGTGGGAAAACTGTGTTTAGCAGTGTGTGGAAGCACTTAGAGTTCTTGCAGAGTCCTGGCTGATTGAGTGTGGGAGAGGAACGGGCATTGTTTGACTGGGATTGCCTGTAATTGAGAGGAAGTGGAAGGGGCATTGTTTTGCCTGTGATTGAGTGCCTGGGTGAATTTGAATTTGAATAGCTGCTGCCTGACCTCTGCTGGGGGAGGCCTCTATTTAAGGAAGCACCTTGCCAGAGGCAGAGGAGACCAGCTGAGCTCTGAGCAGGAGCAGGAGAGAGAGCTGTGAGAGAGGTGAGTGGGTTTCTTTTACTTGCTTTCAGCTGAGAGAATTCAGCTAAGGATATTTTGTGGGAAAACTGTGTTTAGCAGTGTGTGGAAGCACTTAGAGTTCTTGCAGAGTCCTGGCTGATTGAGTGTGGGAGAGGAACGGGCATTGTTTGACTGGGATTGCCTGTAATTGAGAGGAAGTGGAAGGGGCATTGTTTTGCCTGTGATTGAGTGCCTGGGTGAATTTGAATTTGAATAGCTGCTGCCTGACCTCTGCTGGGGGAGGCCTCTATTTAAGGAAGCACCTTGCCAGAGGCAGAGGAGACCAGCTGAGCTCTGAGCAGGAGCAGGAGAGAGAGCTGTGAGAGAGGTGAGTGGGTTTCTTTTACTTGCTTTCAGCTGAGAGAATTCAGCTAAGGATATTTTGTGGGAAAACTGTGTTTAGCAGTGTGTGGAAGCACTTAGAGTTCTTGCAGAGTCCTGGCTGATTGAGTGTGGGAGAGGAACGGGCATTGTTTGACTGGGATTGCCTGTAATTGAGAGGAAGTGGAAGGGGCATTGTTTTGCCTGTGATTGAGTGCCTGGGTGAATTTGAATTTGAATAGCTGCTGCCTGACCTCTGCTGGGGGAGGCCTCTATTTAAGGAAGCACCTTGCCAGAGGCAGAGGAGACCAGCTGAGCTCTGAGCAGGAGCAGGAGAGAGAGCTGTGAGAGAGGTGAGTGGGTTTCTTTTACTTGCTTTCAGCTGAGAGAATTCAGCTAAGGATATTTTGTGGGAAAACTGTGTTTAGCAGTGTGTGGAAGCACTTAGAGTTCTTGCAGAGTCCTGGCTGATTGAGTGTGGGAGAGGAACGGGCATTGTTTGACTGGGATTGCCTGTAATTGAGAGGAAGTGGAAGGGGCATTGTTTTGCCTGTGATTGAGTGCCTGGGTGAATTTGAATTTGAATAGCTGCTGCCTGACCTCTGCTGGGGGAGGCCTCTATTTAAGGAAGCACCTTGGCAGAGGCACGAGCCTCTGGCACGAGCCGAAGGGTGAGCTAAAGGGCTCTTTGCCTGTGGCTCTTAGCCTAGGGACTCTTAGACTAGGGGCGCTGTAAGAAGCCCAAAAAGAGCCAGAAAGACAAGGCCCTAGGCTCTTTGTCTTTCCCGTAAAATAATTTGACTTGATAACAAAACCCACATAAATACCAAGGGTTTAAAAGGGGGATTATATTTATTTATTTTAAAAGAATTATGAAGCCAGAATGCCAGCAGGGGGTTGGGGGCTATCCAGTGTTTTGCACGGAGTGTCACATGTATGACTATCTGCCCACTGGGCAGAAGTCTTGGGTGTGTCCTCGGTGCAAGGAGCTCCTGGTTCTCAGGGAACGTGTGTGCTCCCTTGAGGCCAAGGTGGCTGACCTGGAGAAGCAGAGACAGTCAGCTAGGCACACAGAAAAGACTCTCGGGGACTTGTTAGCTTCGTCCCACTCTGGATCTGGCAGCCCCGCTGCTGTCAGGGAGCATGAGGGTCTAGGGGAAACAGGGCACCATGCTGAGGATAAGGGGAATGTGCCCTCAGAAGGGACCTCTTCCCCAGCTGGTGAGCGGCTCTCCTTTTGCACCAAGGAACCATCCCTGAGCAGGGTGGGAGGGGGGCTCTTGGTAGTGGGTGATTCGATCCTTAGGCAGGTAGACAGCTGGGTGGCGAACCCGCGTACTGACCGTATGGTGACTTGCCTGCCTGGTGCGAAGGTAGCGGACATTACGCGTGTTTTAGATAGGCTGGTAGATAGTGCTGGGGAGGAGCCAGTGGTCGTGGTGCATGTCGGCACCAACGATGTGGGGAAATGCAGTCGTGAGGTCCTGGAGGAGAAATTTAGGCTGCTGGGCAGGAAACTTAGGTCCAGGACCTCCAAGGTAGCCTTCTCAGAAGTGTTACCTGTTCCACGCGCAGGGCCGGAGAGACAGGCAGAGATCAGGAGTCTCAATGCGTGGATGAGACGATGGTGTAGGGGGGAAGGGTTCAGGTTTGTTAGGCACTGGGATACTTTTTGGAACAAGAGGGAGCTGTACAGGCGAGACGGTCTCCACTTGTCCCGAGAAGGAACCAGGCTGCTGGCACTTAAAATCAAAAAGGTGGCAGAGCAGCTTTTAAACTGAATATTGGGGGAAAGCCGACAGGAGATGAAAAGTCTCTGGTTCGGGTTGGCTCATCTGAGAGAGGTGAGGGGGTACCGGTTGCTTTTCTACAGGGAGGTGGATTGAAATTGTCCACAGAGGCCATGGCTGGTGACATGGACTGCCGGACAACGACTCGAGATAGCAAGAGGAAGGATGCAGGCTTAACTTGTAAGGGAAATTACAGCTGTTTCTATACAAATGCTAGAAGTGTCCGAGGTAAAATCGGGGAGTTGGAGTGCTTGGTGTCGGAGGGAAAAATAGACATTGTGGGTATTTCTGAAACTTGGTGGGATGAGGAAAATCAGTGGGACACAGTGATTCCCGGTTATATATTATATCGGAAGGATAGGGGGGGAAGGGTTGGAGGTGGGGTAGCTCTGTATGTCAGAGAGGGTATAAAGTCTAGAAAGATTGAGAGGCTAAGTGAATTGGATTCGCTTCTGGAAGTTCTATGGGTTGAAATAGGGGGGCCAAAAGGAAACTTAACACTGGGAGTTTGTTATCGCCCACCAGATCAAAAGATAGAGGAGGATTATAAAATGATGAATGCCTTAAAGATAGCAACTAGACAAAAACACTGTGTAATAATAGGTGATTTTAACTACCCACACATTGATTGGGTCAATATGTGTTCTAGTCGGGAAAAAGAGATTGAGTTTCTAGACACTCTAAATGACTGTGCTATGGAGCAGATGGTCACGGAACCTACCAGGGGAGAGGCGATCCTTGATTTGGTCCTAAGTAACACTCAAGACCTGGTGAGAGATGTAAAAGTGATTGCACCGCTTGGAAACAGTGATCATAATGTTGTTGAGTTCATCATTTGTACAAATAGAGAATTGGCCAAAAAGACTCACACAACCATTTTTAACTTTAAAAGGGGTAATTTCTCTGATATGAGGGGACACGTGGGGAGGAAACTGAAAGGAAAAGTAGAAAGGGTCAAAACAATTGGGGAAGCTTGGGATCTATTTAAAACTACGATCCTAGAAGCTCAAAAAATATATATTCCGCAGGTTAGGAAAGGCACAAACAGGTATAGGAAAAAGCCTGCATGGTTAACAAACAGAGTAATGGAGGCTGTAAAAAGTAAAAAGAATTCCTTTAAGCAGTGGAAAGCTAGTCACAGTGAGGCTGATAAAACGGAACACAGGCTATGGCAAATAAAATGCAAGTCTGAGGTCAGGCAGGCAAAAAGGGAATATGAGGAGCATATAGCAAAAAACGTAAAAACCAACAATAAAACTTTCTTCAAATACATTAGAAACAGGAAACCAGCCAGGGAGGCAGTGGGGCCCTTGGACGACCAAGGGGTAAAAGGAGTATTGAAGGATGATAGGGAAATGGCTGAGAAGCTAAATGCATTTTTTGCCTCCGTCTTCACTGTGGAAGATGAGAAGTGCTTGCCCACTCCAGAACCACTGATTTCAGGAGGGGTGTTGGAAGACCTGAGTCAGATTGAGGTGATGAGAGAGGAGGTCCTAAAACTGATAGACAACTTAAAAACTGAAAAATCACCAGGCCCAGATGGCATACATCCGAGAGTTCTGAAAGAACTCAAATGTGAACTTGTAGATCTCCTGACAAAGATATGTAATCTTTCCTTAAAATCTGCCTCCATTCCTGAGGATTGGAAGGTAGCTAATGTCACTCCCATCTTTAAAAAGGGTTCCAGAGGAGATCCGGGAAATTACAGGCCAGTCAGTCTGACGTCGATACCGGGTAAATTGGTGGAAACCATTATTAAGGAAAGAATTAGTAGGCACATAGATGAACAAAACCTATTGAGGCAGACTCAGCACGGTTTCTGTAAGGGAAGATCTTGTCTCACTAACCTGTTAGTGTTCTTTGAGGGGGTGAACAAACATGTGGACAAGGGGGATCCAATAGATATTATTTACCTTGACTTCCAGAAAGCTTTTGATAAAGTTCCTCATCAAAGGCTCCTAAGTAAGCTCAAAAATCATGGGATAGAAGGACAAGTCCTTTTATGGATCAAAAACTGGCTAGTTCATAGAAAACAGAGAGTGAGTGTAGGTGGGCAATTTTCTCAGTGGAGGGTGGTAAGCAGTGGGGTACCGCAGGGATCAGTACTTGGTCCACTGCTTTTTAACTTGTTCATTAATGATTTGGAGATGGGAGTAAGCAGTGAAGTGGCTAAATTTGCGGATGATACAAAGTTGTTCAGGGTGGTGAAAACCAGTGAGGATTGTGAGGCACTCCAAGGGGATCTGTCAAGGATGGGCGAGTGGGCGTCAACATGGCAAATGGGGTTCAATGTGGCCAAGTGCAAGGTGATGCACATTGGAGCCAAAAATCCTAAATATAAATACACATTGATGGGGTCTGAACTGGCAGAGACTGAGCAAGAGAGAGATCTTGGAGTTGTAGTGGATAACTCACTGAAAATGTCGAGACAGTGTGTGACTGCAATAAAGAAGGCCAATGCTATGCTGGGGATTATTAGGAAGGGTATTGAAAACAGATCAGCCAATATAATAATGCCCCTATATAAATCAATGGTGAGACCTCATTTGGAATACTGTGTGCAGTTCTGGGCACCACACCTTAAAAAGGATATTATAGCTTTGGAAAAAGTGCAGAAAAGGGCAACTCGAATGATAAAAGGGTTGGAACACTTTCCCTATGAGGAAAGGTTAAAGCGCTTAGGGCTCTTTAGCTTGGAGAAAAGACGACTGAGGGGTGACATGATCGAGGTTTATAAGATTATGCATGGGAAAGAGCAGGTAAAGAAAGAGGTACTTTTCTCCCTTTCTCACAATACAAGAACTCGTGGGCACTCCATGAAACTGCAGAGCGGTCGGGTTAGAACGGATAAAAGGAAGTACTTCTTCACCCAAAGAGTGATTAACACATGGAATTCACTGCCACAGGAAGTGGTGGGTGCTACAAGCATGGACGGCTTCAAAAGGGAATTAGATAAGCATATGGAGCAGAGGTCCATCAGTGGCTATTAGCCACAAGGTATAGCTAGGGGCTCTGGGGCAAGTGATGCTCTGTCTTCTTGGTGCTTGGGGGGGGGTCAACAGTGGGATGGCTTCTAATGTCCTGGCCCCACTGCTGGACCTCCTGATGGCACTGGTATTTCTGGCCACTGTGTGACACAGAGTGTTGGACTGGATGGGCCTTTGGCCTGATCCAACATTGGCGTCTCTTATGTTCTTATGTTCTCTTAACAAGAAATTGGCCTCTATTGTCAAACTTGTTGCAGTAAGTTCCATAAGTTGTCTGGGGGACAGGGTTCATGGCAGAGTAGGGATTCAAACCTGGGTCTCCCAGATCCTAATCTCATTCTCTAACCATTGGTGGTGGAAAGTGCGGTCAAGTCACAGTCAACGTATGGTGACCTTGTGGGTTTGCAAGGCAAGAGACTAACAGAGCTGGTTTGACATTACCCTCCTACACATAGCTACCCTGAATTTCCTTGGTAGTCTCCCATCCAAGTACTAACAAAGTCTACCCTGCTTAGCTTCTGTCGTCCAGCAGACTTATTCTTACATTTACATAAAGAGGCAGAGCTATCTACAGTTCTTATCTATGGTATATAGAGTAAATGATCAGTCAGTTTTATCATTTGTTAACTGGGGGGCAATCAACAGTCATTAACCATATCTACCCAAACACTACCAATAAACAGCCAACCTAGGATTGTTGACTTCACACCATACTTATTGGATTCCCTTGAGTAGCCACTGTGTGAAGCATGATCCTACCCATTAATTTCTTTATGTTGAAGACTGGACAGCTGCTAGACAAGATGGCCTGATCCAGAGGGGCTTTTCATGCTTCTTCCCCTCCCTTTCTCCATAGAAAAGGTACTCCGGTTAATATTCCGGGGTGGAACCTTTTAGCCTCACTGTCTGAGGAGGGGAGAGGAAGATCCCCAATAAATGCCCCAAGCAGTAGCCTCCTCTTGCCAATATGCCGCCACACCTGGATGTCCTTGCAGCCCTTGTCTACTTGCCTTTGCTCTGCCAGTGCCGACACTCGCTGGCGGAGAATGGCCAGTTGTGATGGCAGCCCAGGAATGGAAGGCCCCTAGCTACAGCAGCATGGCAGCAGCCCCCAACCTGAATGAGGGAGGTGGGAGAGGGCAGGGTAGCTATGCCAGGGTTACGGGCCACCCTTCAGGATTATTAAATAATAGATTTTACTTCACATCATTCAGTAGGATCTCCTGCCCCCAACCAGACGATGGCAACCATAGTATAAACCTGTCCCCTTTCCTTTAATGTTTCCTACTTAATGAAAAATTATTACTCTGTTCACTGTAACAGAAAGCCAAGTAATTTGCTTTGTTATGATATTTGTTTGAATCAAGGTCATGGGGGGCCCAAGATAGAATTTTTGTCTTGGGGCCGATGGTGACTCTTGGCAACCCTGGAGGTAAGGACACCCCAGGTTTGGCTCATGATTGACCATAGCTCCAAACATGGTAGTTTCAAAGGCTGCACCATTTTGTCACAAAGTTCTTAGCATCCCTAGTTATTAATGGGTGTGTCAGTAATAAAGTGTATGACTATGTATGACTGTAAACTAGTCTGTGATCTACTTAACAGGGTTATATTCATTACTGAGATAACATATGTGAACATTCTACATACGTTGTGTAAATATATATGTTACATTGTTTAACATCATGAAGCTCAGGGAGTGATCATCAGGAAATCTAGAGTAAAGTTCCACCAATATGCAGATGACCAGCTCTTCTTCTCCTTAACAGCTGAGTCACAGGTGCCTGGATATAGTCTATAGATGAGGAGCAATAAACTGAAACTCAGTCCAAACAAGACTGAAATACTCTTGGACAACAACAAAGCTGCTTGAGGACTGAGGAGTTGTCCAGTCTTAGAGGCTGTAACCCCACCCATATACCCTACATCAGAGGGCAGCCTGTCACGCGCATATACATAGGCATCCCTATTTCTGAGTAACCCCAGGGACCCATGAAGGCATTGCTCTTGAGTCTGTGAGCAGTTACATAAAGGGACACACATATGAACATGGGAGCTTCCCTAAAACATGGGCCCTGGAAGGAAGTGGAAACAAAACAGCTGTCCTACCTGCGTGCCATCTGCCCCCCACAGGTAAGTATCAACATTCTCTCCATTCCAGAGAATGCCTCAAAAACTCCCTTTTCATCTCTAGCTCCTCCATTTTTTGTATAACCTTGGCCCCTGCCACACGGCAGGGAAAAAACGAGGAGAAGCGCGGCTTTTAAAAGCCGCGCCAAAAAAGAAACGCCTCGGTGGGATCCCACGGATCCTGTTAGCGGCGCGCCATTGCTCCCCGGCATGATCAGATGCCGGGGAGAAAGAGGCGAGGGGGAGGGGGAGGCTGCCGAACTGCGCATGCTCGAACATGCGCAGTTTGACCGGAGGCCGGGGATGCGGCGGCGGCAATACGCGCCGCCGATCCCACGGCCAGGAAGATGCGGCCCAAACAGATGAACCACCTAAGGTAGGTGGTTCATTTTTGCCGTGCATCAACGGGGGAAGGGCCGGATCGGAGGCGGGAGCGCGACGCCAGGCAGATGTTGACGTTGGATTGCTCCCGTTTGCCGCGCTTCCGATCTGGCCCGCTCCCAGCCCAAACTGCCTCGTATGAACGGGGCCCTTGTTTGAGTGTATTGTTTGATTGCTTTGTGTGTAGGCTTTACATTCATTTAGTGTTTTTCAATAAAAATTATTCTCTTTAAAATGTAGTCCTGATCACTGGAGAGCCTTTTCTCTATGAAGCCAACGCCGGTATACATAGGTGTGCAAATATCCCATCTGTTATGCCCACTTCTGCTATCTCTGTCTCTTGCTAATTCCCCATCCAAACTGCGACAGGCAGTTTGGGTAACAAGACATTGTACTACCCCTGAAAGAATAGGTCCATAGACAGGTGGGTGGGCTGCTGGATCACAGCTTACAGTTGGACTCTATGGCACTTAGCACCTTTTATTAGCTTCAGCTTCAGCTGATACACCAGCTATGTCCAGGTTTGTTTGTTTTTAGGTGTGATCTGTCCGCAGTGATCCGCTCTCTTATTATATCCAGGCTAGGTTACTGGAGTGTGCTCTGTGTGGGACTTCCTTTGGAAATTATCCAGAAACTTCAGCTTGTCCAAAATGTATCAGTTGGGCTTTTGGCAGGGGCAGGATGCAGAGTTCTTATCACCCCAATTCTGAAAGATCTGGACTGGCTGTCCATTTGTTTCAAAATGTAATTCAAAATGCTAGTTCTTACCTTTAAAGTACTAAATGGCTTGGGACCCGGGTACCTGAAGAACCACCTCTTCCCATGTTGTCCAGCCTACCTGCTAAGATTTTCATTGTTCTGTATGCCTGCAGCCTTCGGAAGTAAGGTGGGTGGCCTCAGAGAGAGTGCTTTTTCAGTAGTGGTCCCTCATATGTGGAATGTCCTTCCCCTTTAGGCCTGCCTGGCACTTGGACTACTTTCTTTTAGGCATCAGGCCAAAATATTTCTGTTTACCCAGGGTTTTAACTAAGGGTCTAATCTTTTTAACATTATTTTATAGTCTGTTTTTAGCCTAATAAATGTTTTAAGCTGCTTCATGTTTTATGTTCTGCATTTCTGTGTTTGGAATGGTGGGTTTTAATAATGGACTAGTCATGCAACTTGTAATATCTATGACAGGAGGTAATACGTCATTTTCACCATTAGCAGTGTTCATCAGTTAGCAGTGTTTATCAGTTGGCATATGCTCAGAACTTACTGGCTCTAGCTAGAGTTCCCAGACTGCCATGTAAGAATACACAAAGTATCTGTAGGGTTGCCAGGTCTCAACTTACCTGTGGTGGGGCACTCCTCACTCCTCGTTGGCGATGCTCTAGTGTTTGGGGTAAAAACTCTATGGTAACCATAGAGTCCCCCCTTGCAACACCCCCAGAATGATGATGTCACTGCCAGTGACATCATTGCATCAGTGGCATTCCCAAAGGCTGCTGTTTGAGGGTAGGGCTTCCTCCACTGGCTAGCTGGCCGGTGGCAGATTGATGCCCGGAAATCAGGGGATCCCCTGGAACAACCAGGGGGATGGCAACCCTAAGTATCTGTAAACCAGTTTAGAACAACATATGAATGGAAACACACTCAGTGCAGGGATTTGTAGGGTTGCCAGCAGCCTAGAGGGAAAAAATGTTCTGTCCTTTTAATAGAGGCTTAATTAGATGCTAATTATCATTTAGTGGGTTTTTTTAGCTCGATGCCATAAACAACATCAGCTGCCTATTTCCATGCATTAAGCTTCTGTTAAAGAGACATGACACTTTTCTCTAGACCTTTTGGCAAGCCTGGTAGGGAGTTTGGCAAGCAAAATTGGCCAGGCTCAACAGAGGCAAATCACACATCTCTCAAGGACTGTATCTCTTTCCTCAGTCACAAGCATTAGGAAGGAAGGAAGGAAGGAAGGAAGGAAAACTAGTCACGTCTGAAATAGCGTTGGTAACAGAAGGAAGGAAGGAAGGAAGGAAGGAAGGAAGGAAGGAAGGAAGGAAGGAAGGAAGGAAGGAAAGAAAGAAAGAAAGAAAGAAAGAGTTGTCATCTTAGAAGCACTTCAGACACCCTCAACAGCTCAAATAACTTCAGCAACTAAGCAGGGTTGGCCACAGGCAGTACGTGGATGGGAGACCAGCAAGGAAGACTGGGGAGGAAGGCAAAGGCAAACCACCTCTGCTCATCTTTTGCTTTGAATGAGGTTGCCATGTTGGTTCTTCTTTGCACTTTGAATAAGAGGCACAGGAAAGCGTGAAAAGGCATGCAGTGAACTTTGTCTTTCTTTCCCATGATCCTCAAGTGGCAGGTGGGGAATTGTTTATGGGTGGTGTAAGGGAGATAACTTGCACCAATTCTTCCTCCACTGCAGAGTCCCAGTTTACCCCTCGCACTGTTTCTGAAAGTTCCTTTCCCTTGAAACAGCAGCTCAGTGAGAGGGCGGAAGGTGGGAATGGTCTGCTCAAGAAACAATCATGATCCTAAGTCAACAGAGCAATTCTTTCACAATGGAAGGAAATTATACCCACACATATAACCTTTGGCTCCAACCAGCAATAACAGCTGTTGTCTATGCTGTGAAAGGCAATATACTAGTATTCTTTGAGTCCTGCCCCTAATTATGACAGGCAAGTAGCATTATTAGATTTAAAAAAATAACCTGCAGACTCTGGATGCATACATGAATAAGCAAGTTGGAGAGATTTTAATATACATGAGCAACTAAAGGAATGGTAAGCACTTTGATGAAGAAAGTTATAATAAGCACCTATGAGATATTAAAAAGTTCAGCATGACATCTTCCTAATTTGTCATCACTTAAAGCACAGGGTTGGGAGAGCTGTGACCTTGTTTATGTAAATCTAAATGTTTTCAGCATTCCTTGACAAATTTAAATGGCAAGCATAAAAGTCAAATTTTAATCAAGGATCTACTAACTACCTTTGGCAAAGGACATCATGAAATACTATTCACCCTTCATAAGAAAATGCAATTTGCCCAGTGTTTGTTCAGGCACAGATTGAATGAAACTCTGATTGCATTTCAGATTTCATTTTGGATAGATCTACTCTGATTGAACAACAGTAAGTGCTGTAAGGATATTTTGAAGACTATCCACATACACACGTACCAAAATAATAATGATGCTATAGTTCAGGCATGTCCAACTTCGAACAGGTAGTGATCTATTTTTTCCAGCCAAAAGTGCCGGTGATCTACCACCATGAAAATAAAGTTTCAAATTACTTTCAAATTAGATTTTAACCCACTAAAGTTGGGTTCCACTGCCCCCCCATTAATAATGCACCTTCTGCCATTTACTGGTAAACAAAATAAGCAAAAATGAAACAGAGAGACGAAGATCCAGAAAGAACTGCAGACATTTTTTATTTTATTTTATACCAGGAGACCAAGTGGAGCTGGTGATCTACCTCTGACCCCTCCACGACCTACTGGTAGATTGCGATCTACCTGTTGGACATACCTGCTATAGTTAAATGAATGTAGATGATTTTGGTGAAATGGGATTTTAATTTCTTTAAAATAAATGTATAAACCATTCTATACTCCAATTCAAAGCAAATAAATTTCTCTATTACATTTATCTCCATAATAATCCCGTGCAATAGGACATTCTCGTTCCCATTTTTAGATACAGAACTGAAACTGAAATATGCCCGCAAAGTGAATTTGTACTGATCTACAATGTGATTCCAGCTCTAATTGCATTGTTCTACAAACTCCCCCCCCCCCCAAGTTTTATATCGGTTCATCTAAAATGTCAACTTGGAATATTTCATTTCTCAAAAAGCAATTGTATTTCTAGGGCAGCTAGGAAACTACTCTGGTACCATTTGGAGCAGGCAGTCAAAGGACTGGTTTTAGTGGTTGGTGGAGTAAGATATCTGCCAAAGACCATAAACTCCAGCAAGGTCCCACCCCAGCTAGTGCCTTGGTGTGAAACCTGCAACTGACACTGGGAATATCTCCTGGCTGTGGCAAGGAGGAACAGCAACTATCAAAGCCTCCTTAGCTGCTCTTAGCTGTGCCCCCACTGTTTCTCCTCCTCACTGTCATTCTCCATAGCTGTAGCTCTTTCATCTCCCCCAAGAACCCAGCCAGTCACCTGCCATGATGAACAAATAATGTATTTTTGTTTCGTTTCTTTACACATCCAAGCATGGTTGGGAAAACCATTTTTCCTGCCAGTTTTCTCTGTCAGATTTCCCATTTTCCTTTCTTTTATGGTTTTTTTACATTAGACTCTATCTTTGTGATACAAAAAAACGGCATCAGTTTTAAAAGCATCATTCCAGCAACTTTCATTAATATGGTTTGGGGGAAAGAATGATGACAGTTTCATCCTACGCATGGAGATCTCATAAAAGAAACTTGAACCTTCTAATCAAACCAAAGTTAATATGAAATCTGGTAACATCCCTAATCACTTGTTGCTGCTACTGCACAGTTCTTCTTTATGCTATCCCACTGGAACTGGAGAAACCAGCTGTTAGCAGCACAGGTCAACGTTGTTTTGCTGATTGAAACTAATTGAAAGGAGAAGTTCTTCTGCATGTCCAGGGGAAACCATTTTGCTTTGTGCAGATTCTTTTGGCTCTTCCAGTTCCAGATGGAGAGAATGAAGAGAGGGACTGTGGAGCGGCATCTGGCAATGATTCTTCAAAAGGAGTGCTCCAGATATCCTAGGTAAGAAGCAGGTGGCAGTAGGAAGAGGAACAGCCATCTGCCTCCGTGCCTGCTCATTCACTGAAAGGCTGTGGTTGAAGATAAGGAGGAGATATGAAAGCGAAGTCTGGTTCTTGATCTGTGATGACAGTGTCACACATCCATGCTACCCATGTGCTGTTGCAGTCATCAGGTGATAATTAGGCATGTATGAACTCAGCTTTAATTATGCTTGAGGAGGCTCCTGTAAACATTTTAACTAACAAAGCTTCATGTTTCAAAGTCTAAGAATCACTGATACACAGTACTTGAAGGCAAAGCTTCACTTTGATACAGACCCCTTAAAGAACTTCCTTTGAAGTATTGCTATTAGCCTGTAATTTCAATCAACTTAAAAGTAAATCTCTCCTTAGGGTGAGTTGACAGTTTTCACTAATGGGATGTTACATTTTCCTGGAGTTGTTCACCTGTGAAAATAGTTATTAGCCAGCAGAACTAGCAAGGAACTTGCAGGGAGAGAACATCCCATTCCCCCTGCCTTTTCTTCCTACTGTCTCCCCCCCCACCCTCATCCTCACTGCTCTACCCTCCACCCACCCATAGTGAGTGCATTGCTCTCCAATTCTCATTGCTCTACCCACCTCCTCCCCATTCAAGGGAAGGTGGGCTGGCTTCCTCAAGTATGTCCAGCTGCAGCCAGGCCAGACCCAACTGCATAGGGCTGGTGGTACAGCAGAAAGCCGTGCCATGCCTGAAGCAATTATGTTGGAAGTGGTTCTGGCTGCAGCAGTGATCCCAGGAGTCATAGTGAGACTGGGAGCTGTAGAGGTGACTGTGGGAACCGTGGCAATTGCAGCTGTGATCTGAGAAGATGCACTGGGCCAAGTGGCTGTCACAGTGACACTCGAAGCTGCACCACGCACAGAGGCAATGCTTGGACCCATCCATATGTCTGCATATGCACATACAATGCTCCTCTGATTTAGGGATTTACACCCTCGTCTGTCTCCACACACACACACACCGGTTTTTAGATTTCTCTGCAAACCGAGGTGTTCTCCAACTTCAGAGAAAAATCTTCCTCCTGTCAAACTGGTCTTGATCTACAGATATAAGTATCTGCAGATGGATCCACAGTTGATTATTAGAATATAAGATGCAAGGGAATACGAAATGTGAAAAGATGCTACTGATTTAGTTAACATATCTAAACTTACCCAGCTTAACTAACCAATGAGTTTTAATACATTCATCCACATTGGTTTCCTTTGTATTTACAACTAGCCTGATACCCTTGCTTCGCTACGGTATTTTTCATAAATCAAGTTATAATACTGATGATGTGAAGTCTGAAATGTAACATTTGTTGTAGGAATTCTAATGGAGAAGATTGTAGTGTAAGAAATGAAGTGAGACATATGTACTTTTTTCTCTCTGCTGAAGGACCTCTCTCTAGACCACATTGGTGGTTCTGCCCTCAGGTGCTGAGATCACCAGGCTGCTTGATGAGCTCCCTCTGGAGCAGGCCACATAGAACTGTCCATTTAAGAAGCAGTTGTCTGTTAAGTCAATTCCTGCCACCTTCCACAAAAGTGATGGCCTCTCTACTTGTGTTCCTAGATTGTTTTGCTCATATGGAGACTGTGTTGTTCTGAGCACCTCAGGGTGATTTTGCTGGTACTTGGCCTGTGCAGCTCAGTGTACTGCAGGAGTATGTGCAAATGTCTTTGCTGCATCCCTAAGTTGCCTCCTCCTTGAAGCATTGGTGTATCTAACTCGACATTTGCCAGGAGCTTTCTTGAGGCAGTGAGAGGTGTGAGGTGTGAGGGGGAGTGGGTTTGAGGGAGTGGTGATGTGGTGGACATTTCTTCAGGTTCATGAGGGAGGCACGCATCAAAATGGCTCCTAGAAATGTCCTTTACTATCTCCCCATAAACATTCATACCCTGGCCCTGCTCTTACACTTGAGAGACACCGGCCTGTCTGGTGTTGGGCGGGATTGTATTTAAAGGCATCAGGGAGGCTGGGCCAGCAGCAGTGCTAAGGCAATCCTGCTGAGCAAACCTCCCCAGCAGCTGTAAGCATCCCACCTCCTCTCCTACACCTGACAGGCAGCTGCCTGTCAAGTGTAGGAGGGGGAGCGGGGAGGAGTATTAGAAGCCACTGTGGAGGTGGGGCTGCACCTGACAGACAACTGCCTGTTAGGTGTAGGAGGTGGGGGAGTGTGTTGGAAGCCATCCCACGTCCTCTCCTACACCTAACAGGCAGGTGCCTGTCCAATGAAGGAGGGGGAGGGGAAGGAGTATTAGAAGCCACTGTGGAGGTGGGGCTGCACCTGACAGACAACCACCTCTTAGGTGTAGGAGGTGGGGGGAGTGTGTTGGAAACCATCAGGGAGGCTGGGCCAGCAGCTTTGCTTCACCTCACAGGTGGTTCTTGGCCACTCCTGATTTCCTCAACTGTCATTAGCTCTCTGTAGTCCCCTGTAACTGTTCTTTTTACCTCAGAACACTGAGCTCTGCAGATGACCAATCAGAGAGTGGGGGGTGCTTCCTGGCAGCTTCCTGGCAGCCACATAGGAATCAATGGGGGAGCACATTTTCCCCCTTTTGACCCACTTAGGGGTTGAATGTCTAAAAATCCCTTCTTACCAAGCACCTACGCCATGGTAGAAGCGCTCTCCCCGAATTTGGTGTCTCTAGGTCCCTTAGATAACTCCCTTTCTGAAGCCTTCTTTGACAGGAAAAGACTTTGTTTCTGGGAGGAAGGCTTAGTGTACAGGAATAACTGAATCCAAGCCCACGCTCTATACAAAAGCAGAAAATAACAGCTGTCTTTCACAGTTTTTCATCTACCAAGATATTATTATTTATCATATGTTGCCCAGAATCATTAACATTCTAATTTGGACCAAAGGTGTAAAACGTGAGCAATAGTTCCCTTGCTCCCACTCTTCTGAAGGGGGATAATGATTCCTTTATCAATGCAGACCTTACATAGTTTCAGAGTAGATCTGCTATTCATCACTAGCCAGCACACCTATACCCTGAGCTCTAATGTTTAATGCTACAATTATGTGTCATTAATTGATTCCAAGAGGCCCAATTAGCCAGTATAAAGAGGTCATCTTACTTTTTCTGTATCAGTTATTAACTAAAGACAGTTTTGGACCTCATATATTATAGTTTGGTGTAGTGGTTAAGTTTGCGGACTCTAACCTGGGAGAACCGGGTTTGATTCCCCACTCCTCCACTTGCACCTGGCTGGATGACCTTGGGCAAGCCAAAATTCTGGCACAGCTGTTCTGGAAAAAGAGCAGTTTCTGTCAGAGTTCTCTCAGCCCCACCTGCCTGTTGTGGAGAGGAGAAAAGAAAGGAGTTTGTAAGCCGCTCTGAGACACCTTTGAGTAGTGAAGGGCGGGGTATAAATCCAATCTCTTCTCTTCTTCTTCTTCTAGTTAGGGCAGCAAGTTGTCAGTTTTCTGAGTGATCAAATTACTTGGTAGATTAGTCAACTAGAACTACTTGGTTAATTTGAAATAGTCCAATTTTGACAAGGATATATTTGGGTATTTGTTTAAGCTATTTGGTCTTGTCATTCTGAAATTGGAAATGAAATAGAAAATGTATATTGTGAAATTGTGAAGAATAATATGATTGCATGGGCTCAGACTTTAGGGCATACTATAAATCTGGAAGATTGGGGGCAGATTTGGGAGAAAAATATTAAAATGACTAATGCTATAACATATAAAGAGAATATGTATAAGATGTTTTATAGATGGTATATTACACCTGATAGACTGGCTAAGAAAAATATTAACTGTTCTGATAAATGCTGGAAATGTAAGAGTAAAAGGGGCACATTTTATCATATGTGGTGGCTATGCGATGTTACTAAAAAGTTTTGGAAATGGGTCCATAGTTTGATGGAGAAGATACTAAGAGCAAAGATTCCATTTACTCCAGAGGTCTTGCTGTTGAATATATTTCCAAATGATTATGAAAAAGAGAATAGGTATTTGACTGTTTATATGACGACAGCTGCAAGAATTTTATATGCCAAATATTGGAAAACTATGGTGATACCAACGAAACAGGAGTTTGTGAATAAACTTCTTGAAACAGCAGAAAATGATAAACTGACTTTAGAAATGAGATTAAGCAAAGAGTGGACATTTCAAAAAACATGGAAAAAGTTTTATGATTGGTATAATGTAAATATAATAGAAGATTAGGCAATTATGGCACAATGGACTTGAGAACACAGAAGACAGAAGAATGGAAAGTGATAGAGCGTTTCTATTAATTAAGTAATTGGATATAAGCATATAATGTAACTGTACTCTTGGTATACATGTTATGTGTAGTAGAGTGTCTGTTTGTAGTGTGTAGATTTGTTTGTTGTAGATTATAAAAGAAAAATTAATAAAAGTGTACCTATGGGTACTTAAAAAAAAGAAAAGAAAATGTATATTGTGGATCCACGACCTTTTGGATTTCTCATACAGAATGGTGGACACAACTACAAAATGGCTTTCATGGGTGGCATACACACACACACACAGAGAGAGAGAGAGGCTGCGGTCAGACAGCAAGCTTAGTGCGGTCTGGCTGTGTGTCTAATTTTTGTCATATTTTGTCACAGTCAGACATCCCACCCTTGACCACCACACTGCACTCTTACACTGCAGTTGATCAATCAGACTACAACCATGGGGCGACAACCATGGGGCGGGGGGGTAGCTTGTTGTCTCATCTGCAGGCCCTTTACCTGGACAAGACAAATTGTTTGACAGGAGAAATTGTTTAAAGAGGAGGTGAGCTGAAAACATAGCGGCAGCCTGCCCCTCTCCTCAGCTTCACAGTTTGGGCATAGAGGTGTGGTTATGTGCACATTGCTAACTAGTGTATGGTTTTGTTTTTTTCATGGCAGCCAGGAAAACAAAACAGGCTTGGGTTCACAACAGAGGGATCAGACAACAGGAAATCTGGTGTGAAACTAGTTCAGCCCAAAAGGATCAGTCTTTCAAAGGCGTCAAATAAACACACAGTAAAGGGGGGAGGGGAACGGGATGCAGATGACTGGGGAACGAGAGACAGATGTTGCTGTCTGATCATGCATTTTAAATCCAGAAAAGAACAGCAATGGCACTGGATCAAACTGCACGTCTGACCACGTCCAGAAAGAGGAAGACCAAGTGTGGGGGAGAAGGAGGTAATTAAAAAAAGAGGACTGAGAATAAAAAACCAACACAGTGATGGCAACTAACACTGAAACAACATTTTTAAAAAAATCTGCACAGCCAACCAGTTTTCCAATTATTAATCAGGTGCCCTGCTGGGCAAATCCTTCATGTGGTCCCACACAGTTCCTAATAAGCTCTTTTTCACCATATTGGGGGACCTTGATGTAAATAGTCTTGACTTCTACCAGTGAATAGGGATGGGCAGTTCATTTTAGTTCATGGTTTGTGGCATGCCCAGTTCATGAGCAATGAACCATCTTGAACTTTTACGCAACAAACAAAACAATTCAGTTTGTGAGGTTTGTGATGTGGTAGAATCCCCCCCCCCCAGTATGCTAGAGACACCAAACTTACAGGGGATCTCCAGATGACTCTCCTCTACCTGCGAGGATTGGATTTATGGGGATTGGTGAGGATTGGATTTATGGGGTCCAAGTTACACCTGTCTCCCCAAAAGGTGCTTTCAGGAAAGTGCTTTCTGGGGAAATGACAGGCACAGATTCAGAAGGTTCAGGAGTGTATAGAATAGACCTTGTGCCTGTTAGAGACATCAAACTCACAGGGAACCTCCCCCTGAAGCTCCTCTATATGCCCTCCAGGTTATGTGTGGATTGGATTTAGGGGGTCTGAGTTATGGCCTCCCAAAGAAGATGCCTCCAGGAAAATGATTTAGGGGGAAATGTCAGGTGCGGGTTCAAAAGTGTATAGAATGGACCCCCCCGCAAGCTACACACAACAAATGCACAGAGAGCCTCACCCTTCTGCCTGCTCCTGTACAATCCCTCCCCCTGTTGCTTTGAAATTTGGTAAAGATTTTGATTGAGACAATATGTAAGCCTCACATGGGAAATGCCAGTTTTTGTTTCTCCTCTTTTTGGTTGAGTTCTCCCACTACTCACAAACAGGCCATGTTCCACACACAGGTAAGTGAGGGTAAGTTCCACTAATTTCAGTGGAAGCATTAAAAGCATGGAAGAATCTCTTTTTGAAATCAAATCTTCAAATCAAATCAACAATCTTCATTTTCTGTTTGTGCAGGATAAACTATCCCTCGTGAGTAATTTAGCACTATTGTTCCATTCTCTCCACCATTTATTCATATGCATTCTGTTTCATATATTGTAAGACATCAGTTCAGCTATGGGCTGCCCTGGAGAAAGAGAAATCAGCTTAGGAGTTTCAAAAGGCACAGAAGTTATAAGAGGGCAATAGCTTGGTCACTTGGTCATGGGAAAATGGAATTACAATTATCTTCTCCAGAAAGTAATACTAAGAGACTGGTAATGTGTAATCAGAAGGATGGCCCAAGGGATAAACTTATATAAACCTTCAACATTTTCAATGTGCACATTATTGTGTGCTACAATGAATCCTGCTCTGCTTTATTATTTATCAAAGTCATCCTAGATTTAGTTAAGTTCATTATACAATATTTCATCAGTTTCTCGAAACCTATTGGATGACATGCATTTGGAAAGCCATACTCACTTGAGACAAAACACGATTAAGTAAATCTGGCTACTTTGAAAACAATTGTTCTTACTGAGTGTCACATAATATCTGAATTCTGTTCTAACATCCTCTCCAGTTTTACATTTTGAAATATTATGAAGAAATGTGAGTTACTGCATGTGTAAATCCTCCCCAAACTGTGCCAGTGTTACACAGGGGCCCACAGGTACAGAAACTGCACAACTATATTTGTGACACTGCAATTACTGAGGGCCTTGGTTGCTTATGTTAACAGGGGATGAAAAATGAGGAGGCCAAAAAAAAAGAAGGAAGAAGAGAATGCTGTATGCAGTTCCTACAAAGAGGTATAAGATGCAGGAAGACAGTGGTAGTCATTACAGTTAATAATACGGGACTACATTTGTATGTTAAGAACTTAAGAAAGGCCGTGCTGGATCACACCAATGGTCCATCTAGTCCAGCATCCTGTCCCACACAGTGGTCAACCAGCTCCTCTGGAGGGCCAACAACAGGGCATAGAAGCCTCCTGGCATAGATGTTGCCTCCTGGCTCTGGGATTCAGAGGTTTAGTGTCTCTGAATGTGGAGATTACCCTCAGTCACCATGGCTAGTAGTCACTGATAGACCTATCCTCCATGAATCCCCTTTCAAAATTTGGTTCTCTGTGTAGAGAGCCTTATATTGTAGTTATCACAAGATTCCAAAATTACAGGCAGAAATTATGCTTTCATTACCATGGCAATAAACATTTTGTATTCTTTGTTCACAATGTATTTGAAACTTTTTGTGGTAAGCCATCTGGAATAACCTTGTTCATTCACACAAAAAGCTTTTGATGTCAAATCCTGTCTAAGGGGGAATGCTTATTCCATGTCACTTGAAATGTCTGTGTTTGCACAAGCTAAAGTCATCTGCTACTTCAGGCATAGCTTTGCTATCATTATCAATATTAACAGACCCATACTACTTTGCTGCATTTCCCTGGATATTTGCCACTTTGTTTTAGATAGGACAGCAATATTGATTTAGATAGGACAGCAATATTTTAAATAAATAATTAAAAAATATACCCTTAATGTTTCCAGCTTTCTGCACTGAACAACAGAGAAAATGAGAGTGGGGTTGTCAAACATCGATGCTTTTTCCTCTCAGGAAAAGCGTTCCTGTTACTGCCTCAGATGTGGATCGAATTTGGCAACATGGTCATTCAAAGCAGGCTTTCGGGTACTTAATGCCACTTTAATTCATTGCTGGAAGCTACTTCTGATAAAGATTCTGGAAAGACCCGGGAAGAATTGCATCCAATTTCCCCAAGACTTCATCCTGCTTCATTCAGAATGTCTTTGTTCTAAAAAGTGCATATGATTTTCTTGACAGCATGATGTTTTCTTTTTTTTCATAGCACTTAATTTCCCTTTTTGACCACAATGGCAAAAATGAAACTGTCATTGTAACGTAATACCATCTATTCTTAACTACCATGAGCACTGGATCAGCATGTGACTTGTGGGTGTTTGAAGCATTGAATCAACGTACTGGATTCTTGAAACCTCCATCTGAAAATAGCTTTGTCCTTATGAGTTGGAACATCAGTTTTGTGTTCCTGGGTCTACATCCTTTAGGACACCCACTATGTGATGATGCAGCCAACCTTGTTTGCTAGTTGTGGCTTATACATCTTGCACATATTCAAGCATATCAGGTTTAGAGAGGTTATCCAAGTGGGCATGGGCAGAAGAAACAATGCACATTTTTTCACCCTCAGGCATTGGGGGAGGGGAGTTACAGGAAATTCAAGATTTTGTTTGATGTTCCTTTGAGTTGTGTAACATCAATGCAACGCTAGCACTTCTCAAACAAATGAATGTTTCATATGAACTTTTATCCTCACACTTGGCTTGCATATAGGCAAGTTGTCTTTGGACTGGTTGGGAATAGCTGTTCCCTAATGGGGAGACAATTAAAAAATCCAGATTTTCTGTCCCATGCAAACAATAATACCGTGTAAAATAAGGGTAGAGTAAGACGTTCCTAAAGCATTCAAATTATCATGTAAATCACCCCAAAGGGGCTGATGCTCAGGATGCGCACAAATCAGCCCTTTATTTGCTGTCACAGCTGGTTAAGTCAAACAGATTGATGTCTTTAAGTCCAAAGGAAGGGATGTTAAACAAATTACAGGACATAGCAAGGGAACACAAGCTTCTCCATATATTCCTGCAGGGAAACACATCATTGCTCTTTCCTTCCATTACAAGAAGTGGCAGAAAGACACGCATGTGCATCTGCTTTTCACTGTTCTTTGTTGACATCTTTCATACAGCAGTCCATAGGCTGCACTAGCTCGCTGCCACCATTCATTTTGTTTCCTATAAACAACTTCACTTGAGGTATTTCTGGGACACTTTTCCTTTGCAGATGGAGCTGCGGTGGCTCAAGTGGTTAAGACGCTGAACTGCAGGCTGTGGAAGGTCAGTAGTTCAGCGGTTCAAGACCCGGGTGCCGCAAGACAGGGTGAGCTCCTGTCTCTAGTTCCAGCTCCTGCCAACCTAGCAGTTCGAAAGCAAGAAATTGCAAGTAGATAAATAGGTACCACTTCGGTGGGAAGGTAACAGCGTTCCGTGCGCCTTTTTTCCTTTGCAGTCCCCCTCCACTCATTATTAAGCAAGATATAGCTAATGCTACAGTACTTACAACAATTTCCACTTCATTTATTTAGTACATTTTTATCCCCCCTTCATTGAGAGCATTCAGGGAAATATGCATGATTGTCCCGTCCTCCACTTCATTCGCATAACAGCCTTGTGATGCAGTTAGGCTGCGAGAGAAAGTCACCCAGCAAGTTTCATGGCAGAGTAGGGAATTGAACCAGGGCTGGAGAAGACTCTTGAGAGTCTCTTGGACTGCAAGAAGATCAAATCAGTCAATCCTAAAAGAAATCAACCCTGACTGTTCCCTGGAAGGCCAGATAATGAAACTGAAGCTCAAATACTTTGGCCACCATATGAGAAGGGAGCACTCACTGGAGAAGACCCTGATGCTGGGAAAGATTAAGGTCAAAGAAGACGGGGACGGCAAAGGATGAGATGGTTAGACAGTGTCATAGATGCAACGAACATGAAATTGAGCAAACTTCAGAGGACGGCGGAAGACAGGAAGGCCTGGCATGATCTGGTCCATGGGGTCGCGAAGAGTCGGACTCGACTGTGCCACTGAACAACAACAACACCTCTTTTGCATTGTGCTCTCTTTTTTAAGGCTTCCCCCTCCCCAGTGATCTTATATTGTAATTCCTAGTTATGTCTTAACAAAACCTCATTTCCAACCTCACTGGGACCCCATGCATAGCAATGGAACAAAAACAAGGCATTATACAGTATTTGTAGACAAACTCAACCACCCCACTCCTAGGAACCTCTTCTGCTCAAATTCCATTGACATTCCATTCCTTCCGGCTTCAAAATCTCAATAGGTAGGGTATTATTTCCAAGTATTCCAAAGAGACAACAAGTTAATTCAAAACCAGAGTGTCTTTTACAGTTACACAATAATAATGGTTCATGCTTATAAAACAGTTCTGTTCTCTTGTATTCTTGACATTTAGAAATGCGACAGGTTATTTCAAGTATGCCTGTGGAATTTATTTGCCAGAACACCTAAGCTGGAAGGCAGGGGATTCTGCCGTCATCAGGTCCAGTCTTGATGTGATTATATATTTGAGATGATTCACAGTTGGCTGGACATTTCTACGGAGGGGGGAGATTTGGACCAACTTCCCTCTCGTGCTCTCCCTGGAGTTCCCCCATCCTCCAGAAGCAGCATTTCAGGGGGCATGGGAGTGGGAGATGAAACACCTCTAAAACATCTCTTGCCTTAAAAACAAGTCTAGCTCACCTCCTAGTGGTACATAACACTAAAAGAGGTAGAACTTTTCGCTGTCAGAAAATCTTAGGTTCTCCTGGCTATCCTACACACATTGCTATAAGATAATAATAATGATTATTATTATTATCAGGGATGGCAGCAGGGAACATCTCACGAGTCTTGGTGGGGCATGCCTGCTTCATTAATTCTGGCAAGATGAAGCAAATGCTTCCCAAAGATCAGCTAACACTATAACAATCTACTGGGTCTGCTCCGGCTGAAGCATAAAAATAATATCTGCATATGGAGACCTTTAAACCTGACCTTGTAACTTTGTAATAAGGCAGCATAAAAATGTTTTAAATAAATGAATAAATGAATGTAAAAGAGTATTTCTGAAATTGTATAATATAGGTTGCAATGTGCATACACTGATGTGTAGGTTTAAAGAAATGCAGTCATCTAACTTATGACCTACTGCTGTCAGTCTTTCGGAATATGATCTGAATTCAAGGCTGACTCTATAACAAGGTGGCCAGAGATGGTCCATTCAAAAAGCAGATTTGGGAAGGGTGGAAGCTCCCGCCTTGCCTGTAGGGTTGCCAGGTCTTACCTGGCTGCCGGTGGGGGGGGGGGTGGCTCTTCTTCCTCCTTGAGAGATCTTCATGCAGTGCACATTGTGGGTAGGGCCTCTATCGTTCGAGGAAAAAACATAGCATTTTTTCTTGAATGATAGAGCATTCTCCCACAATGTGCCCTGCGCGATGACATCACCTTTGAGTGACATCATCGTGCCAGGCACATTGGCCTGAATACGGAACAAACCTCTGCCCCCCAGGGAAATGGCAAGCCTACTTGCCTGGCATCAGCCCGCAGCCTCAAGCAGCAAAACATCATGAGCCACCACAGCAAGACGTAAGTAAAGCTCAGGTCCATCCATCTACAACTTAGAGTCCCAATAAGCAAACTGTTAATTAATATGTCAAGGATGAACTGGAATGAATTGTAGGTATCCTCTTTAAATAGCTTGAGTACTACATTGGAACTTCACATTAAAAACTTCTTAATAAGGAATTTCCAAATGTCATATATGTCAAATCATATCAGAGAAATAAGACCCACTGAGAGGAGCCCTCTACACCCCCCCCACACACACACATTCAGGAGGCACCTGGGATGAACTTGAAACATTTATAAATAGAAATTGCTGACAAAGCATGCTTAACTTACAATAGCTGGGGAAATGCAATCCTCTATTTAAACCAAATGTAGCATTATGTAATTGAAACTGGATCAGGCACTAAAATGAAAAGTTGGCATGTAAGAAAACAAGTCACAAATGCCTCCACTGAATGTAAAGACCATCCACCAGCTTGAGAATTTTAAACAGTGAAATAACCCAAACCAATACAGGACCACTAAGATTTGAATTTTCATAGGGCAAAATATATCTGTAGAATCTAGAAGCAGGTGCTAAATAACTTTGACAAATACATGCAACACAGTTTTTGTTATGGAAAGTGTTAGTAGTCACAGTCAATTGATAGGAAGGAGTTAACTGAGTTGGCTCCAACTAACATACAGCTTGTCTGTTCACATCCCTTCCAGACAATCCAGATAAAAACTCCTTGCACATTTCTCTTATATCTCCACAATGAAAAAGGCCAGAGGCTTAACTATTTAAAACGTGAAAGCTGGAAAATCAGTGGATGGAGTATGACAGATGGGGGGAACTATCCCCATATGCCACTTCAGTAGCCACTGGCTAGCTGCAGAGCCTGAAGCAAAAGGCCAGATGAAGCCTTTTCTGCATTTTGTTGCTGTTCAACCTGATAGAAAACAGATTCTCTCTTCCCCTGTTCAAAGCAATGAGTTGAGGCCTTCCCCATCTACTTGCCAACTACAGAAGCTGGGACCAGGATACAATGCTTGGGAACACAGCTGCAATATCAGGGAGAGAAGAACTCAGCCTCTCTGCCTCCACCATAAATTTGATGGATATCACTAATCTAGAACGGGTTTTGACTTTATAAATGTTATAAACAATCTGCATTGACTCAGACAAATGCAACATAACATCTGTTTGGAACAGTTGTCCTGCTTTCAAAGACTGTGTAGGTTAACTGTAAAGCTATGGCAATCATTAAATATATTTTCATATTCCCAGTTCTGAATTACACCAAAGGGATGTAATGTAGATGGTCTCTTTTTTAAAAAGCTTTTTGTCTTTAGAGAGCAGTCATTTGGGTCTACTAAAATGACTTTAACCACTGTGCAAATGACCATGAGTTATTAGGGAGTCCTGAACAATTAAGGCTGCAGTCTTCTACATACTTACCTAAGAGTTGGCACCATGGAGCATAGTAGGATATGCTTCTGAATATGCAAAGGCAGGGCTCTAGTCGGGGGGGAGCTCTCAGGTACGGAGCTCCGGAAGAGAACCTCTAGGGGGCGGGGCGGTCACGTGGTGAAGCCCCGCCCCCTTCTTTACCCCGCCCTCTGCTTCGATCCTCATTCCGTTTGGGAATGAGGATGAAGCAGGAGGGTAAGTAGCCGGGCCTTCTGACACACTTCCGGTGATGTCAGGGGGTGTGGCCTTCTGTCACTTCCAGTGATGTCAGGGGGCGTGGCATATGCAAATAAGTTATGCTAATGAGTTATGCTAATGAGCTCCGGCAGCTCTTTTTCTACAACAAGACCCCTGTGCAAAGGTAAGTATTCATTCAGCTATTCACATGTTCAGGACTGTGGGTCATGATATTGGTAACTGTCTGTAACTATACAACCCTAATAAAGTTAAACTTGAAAAATGTATAATACTGTGTCAGGTTGCTGTTTTTAAAACTGTATTTCAGCCTCACATTAAGGCCCTGTTTATTTGATACTATAACTCAGGAAGAGTAAATCACATCAAGCATTTTGGAAAAAATGTGTGCATTTTGGAAAAATGAAAAAATGCAGATTTGGAAAGGGGACAGTCACATAATGTCAATTTATCGATATCCTGTGCCAGTTCATGTTTATTTTCATGTTGTTGTTGTTGTTTTCAGATTTCCAAATTTAGGAGTCCACTGTATCCTATTGGGGAACAAGGGACATTTCTGGTGTCTGGAGTGGGTATTTTTAGAGCGAATGGCATCAACATATCAGGGAACCAAGACCTCCCTTTCACCTAAATACCTCCTAAGTTTGAATGGAATTGGACCAGGTGTCCCCAGTGACTCTGGTTTCCATTGTTTCCTAGATGGAAAAATAGCAGGCTTCCTCTAAAGCAGTGTTCCTCAGCCTTTTTTCAGCCTTAGGGTACCTTTGGAATTCTGACGCAGAATGGTGGACGGCTGCCATAGGAGGCGGAGCCAATCACCACATTTCAGGGACGGAGGTTATCTCTGATAGCAAGTATTCAACATGCTTCAGCATTCCAGGCAGAAGCTTTTGTTTAATGAGATGCCTTTTAAAATTAACATATTGTTTAAAAATATTTTCCTACCGGTATACAAAATAAGTACACTCACTGAGCTAGCAAAGAAACCCTCACCTGGCAGTACCTGCCTTCATTTTGTAGACATCTAAGACACTTATACAAAAGGAAAGGAAAAATGATTCTTTAAGTAAAATACTTTACAAAAGCCATTGTCTATGTTATACTATAAACATCAAAAAACACTTTCTAAAAACACTTGGTAGGCACTAGGAAAGGGGCTGGTGGGCACCATGGTGCCCATAGGCACTATGCTGGGGAACCCTAGGCTGCCACCCCCCCACAAAACAAGCTTCCAAAAGCACCAAAGCTGGTCAAAACAGCGCTCCCTGACCAACTCACAGAGCCTAGGAGAAGTCTGAGATGATAAGGCCGCCTTGGCTAGACCAGAGCCCGCCATTTTCCTTGGTTCTTCTGGTCTGTGGAGTTGGAGATGACTGTGCCTGTCTATTGCTGCTGCACGGTCCTGAGATGATGTGAGCACCTCTTCAGGATGGGTTTGATGTTCCTTGGGTTGCTTCCAGATGACCCCTGGAGATCTCCTGCTATTACAGTTGATCTCTAGATGACCAAGATCGGTTACCCTGGAGAAAATGGCTGCTGGGCTCTATGGCACTGTACCCTTCTGAGGTCCCTCCCCTCCAAATCCCACCCTCCCCAGGCTCCACATGGAAAATCTCCAGGCCTTTCCCCACCAAGAGCTGGCAACCCTAGATCATGTTCCTGGCTTTGTGGTTGTGTTACTGGTCAATTGTTTTACTGTTCTTGCATTGCAGCAAGGCATTTTTGTTGTTTTCATTTTCATCCCGGAGCTTGGAAGTTGTGAGAAGGATTTTTAAAATTCTTGTTCTGTATTTAGTTGTGTGTATGTTTCCCCCCAGATCAGTTTCTGTGCTGGGGTGGAGGGATCTCATATTTGGTATTTGTGTGTACACGTGCACGTATGTGCATCTACCTGATTTTTTCCCAATTTTTTCCTTGTTTAGTTATTAGAGTTTTTGCTGTCTGCTTCGGTTATTGGTTTGGATTGTTTGTAAAGGTTTTGTGCTTTTGGAGGTTGCTGTGTTCTTTGGGGAGGAAATCTTTTGGGGGGATTTTTCTCTGTTTCTGTCATTTGTGGGGACTTGTTGTTTGCTGGTAGAGCTTTGGAGTGCTCTTGTGGAGGGAACTTTTTTTTTTTTTGGGTACAGATTAGATTGAAGGTTTAAGTATGGCATTTCCCCCCCACAGGAAACTGGAGACCAGGTTGGCTGGGGTCATCTTGTTCAGGAGTCCTTACATTCATACCCCTTTGTCCAATCCCATTAGGACTTGGAGGGAATTTAGGACAAATGAACAACAGAGCACATATGAAGCTGCCTTATAATGAACCAGACCATCAGTCCGCCATTGTCAATATTGTTTACTCAGACTGGCAGTGGAACCTTCTGCAGACAAAGCAGAAGCTCTTCCACTGAGTCACGACCCCTCCCTTGAGCCATGGCCTTGGAGACAGGGAGGATTTGGTATGTTGTGATTTTTGCTATTTTCTTCACAAACACACATTACAGATCCCCCCCAATATCTCTTATTCTCCCCATACGGAACAATGGAGACCGGGATGGATGGATGGATGGGGGTCACCTTGACCAAGAGTCCATAAGTCAGACCCCTTTTTCTGGTCCCATTTATTTATTTATTTATTTATTTATTTATTTATTGAGACATACCCTGCCCTACCCCACACCAGGTCTTTAGGGCACTTGGTTCCCTGCAAATTTGGTGCCTTTTTCTCTACAAACACTTGGTCCAGACCCCTGGAAAGATCCCCTACCTCACCTGAACTTGTGATATATTTTTTTCCATAATGCTGGAAAGATCTGTGATTCTGGTGGGTTTTTTTCCATTCTGTAACAATACAGAAATACCCCAAAAGCCATTTTTAAGTATATTTCGGGTTCAGGAATTTCAGTATGCACATCTCTATTGCAAACAAGTATTCTGTTATATGTAACTCATTTGCACTATTCATTGGTTGTCTTATGTACTCTTTTACATCCTCGCAGTCCACCTTGACTCTCAGTGAGAAAGGTGGATTATAAATACAGTAAATAAATAAATAAATTTTTTGCCCTCAGTAACTTCAGAGCTTCTGGACATTTTATATATTTAACCAAATAGGTGGATAAGATTTTCAGGAGCCAGAGTGAGTGCCTTGGAAGCCCCTGGAAAATATCATGTACTTTATCATTTCTGGCCACTGTGTGACACAGAGAGTGTTGGACTGGATGGGCCTTTGGCCTGATCCAACATTGGCGTCTCTTATGTTCTTATGTACATTCTCTTTCTCAGCAAAATCAGGATTTTGTAAAAGCAAAAAATGCACATTTGCAAAAAAAATAGATTACCCTCCCCCCAAATATACGTAATCCTGCCTGTGTTCCTGTTATACAGAAGTACTTCAACATTTACCTATTCCATTCCACAGACATTTCTCAGCCTTAGTCTCTCCTGGATGGACTCTCCAGCAGGTGCACAGAAAAGATTAACACTTTGTTTCAGTTTCTTGGTTGCAGTGTGCTTCATGTATACATTTTGGCTATATAAATGTCTTAAATAAACATTTGTGTCGATAAACATACCCTCTGAGAATAAATACTTAAAGATAACCCTGCCTAACTTCATATTCTGTACTGGAAAACAGTGAAGCCAAGCATTTATTGATACCAATAAACATTTGCCAATGTAGGCATTCTTTCTCAAAAGCTTGAAACAGTTTATCTAGATTTAAAAATCTAGTATAGCCTGTAGCCTTACCTGCCAGACTGCCAAACTAACCAAGCTTTGTGAACGGATGGATGGATATGGAATTTGGACAGAGATTGGTTGTTTTAAAAGTGCTATAATCTTTAAGATTTGGGACTCGTGATAGCATGTAACTTCTTATGTGCCTCAGCCCATGTAACTCAGCCCATGCACCTCAGCATGTAACTTCTTATGCTTCTTATGCTCAGCATGTAACTTATGCTCCTCAGCCCAGAAATCCTGCAGGATTGTGCCCATTGCAAGCAGACCTGACACGAATGAAGGAGTTAGCCTCCCCTTGGCAGGCTGTGTTGGTGCGGCAGTCCCTGCTGAGCTGTGAGATTTGATTTAAAATGGAAATGATCAACCTTCTGTTGAGCTAACAGGATTTGACTTTCAAGAACTCCCATATATTACCTTTGTGCGGCGAATATAGGAATAACATGTTTCTTTTATGACACTTCTACTATACCCTGTAGGAAACTCTTCCAGAAGGGATTTAAATAATTTTTGCTGTAAAAATACATAAAGTCAGTGTTATCTCATTAGGGATTTTATGGAGTATCAGAAGATATTATATCAGTCTCCTTCCCTTTTGTCACTTTTGGTGATTGGTAAGAGATAATATATGGTGTTCCATAAAGCATTGGTTATAATGGATTTCTTCAAGTGAGCCAAGGCAATGCTATACTTTCTGAAGAAACCTCAGTTTTTAATTGAAGAATCATGTACAGCTTCTTCCTAAAATCATAAATACTGCCAGGATTCATAGTCTTATACATAGTAGTCATTCTACTCTTCTTGTCTAGAGTCCCAGCAACCCTCTTACAAATAGCAGATGAGGCTGTTAGCTGCTGAAGTGTTGCAATTGAGCTTCAAGGGGCCAGGGTGGGGGTGGGGATCTTAGTGAAGGTTGAGGGGGGGCTTAGCAAGGGCCAAGGGCAACCTCAAGGGGCTAAGCTGTGCAGTAAATGGATAGGTCCTGTGCTCTCTGGAAGCAAAACCCAACATCAAAGAGAGCCAGTAGGGTGCAGTGCTTAGAGCACTGGGCTGGGATCTGGGAGATCCAGGTTAGAATCCCCCATCTTCCACAGAAGCTTACTGGATGACCAGCCACACGCTCCCAGTCTAACATACCTCACGGGGTAGTTGTGAGGACAAAATGGAGCAGAGAAGAATGATGTCAGTCTCTTTCAGTTCCCACTGAGGAGAAAGGTGGGGTATATGTGAAGTAAATAAATTTTTAAAAGGAACTGACAGAAGATGCTTGGTTGGTCCAAGACATATGCTTACACGTTCTTCACTACCATGCTGTGCATCCTTATGTCATAACAGGCCAACAGAGATCAATGTACCACATTCCAGATTCCAAGTGTATTTCAAGCACAAAGCGAGAACTAAGACCACACAGCTCTGACAGGCGAGCCCAGCCTACAAGCCACATGTAATTCACTAGAGGGCAATACATTGTTTAAAAATTCAATGTTTAGAAGTAGTGACAATAATCCAATTGATAATTACTTGAATGAAATTTGCCTGGCTTAGATCTATATTTCAATAAATTTGACATTGGCTCAGAGTGTAAACTGAGATTCTGCACAGACACCTAACATGCTTGTTAAATTAAGTCTATTTTTGGTCCTAGCCATAGACATTCTGAGAACTATACAAAAGAGTGGTTTTAAAGTTCCACAGAACTGCGGACAAGCTCAGAGAGACTTCAGAGCTGCAGAGGAAAAAATGAAACTGGTCAATCGTTGAGCCTGTCTCCCAATCTCTTAGAAGTTTCTCAACCCAATATATTACGCAAAGCCTTTGTATGTATTCACTGCTCACTGGTTCTCTTTAGCCACTGTTTTCTTGCTCTTTATTCATGGTGAATGGAGGGGAAACTCCATGTGCTTTTAAATGTGCTTCACAGTGAGGTTTTGGGGAGCAACATTACTCTCCAAAACCTTTTCTCCCAAAAAATATTGTTCTTCAAACCCTCGGTGCATACATGTCCATTCTGTGCAAGGAGCTCATAGAAAGATGCCAGCTTGTTCAGAGAGATATACTGTGAAAGAATGTATATTCTTTCTCTGAAATTTACTGAGTGAGCAACTCCACTGGCATCAATCCACTTAAAAATGAAGGAAGCAATGCAGCTATTGCTTTACTTCATAACTCGCTGTTACACACAACAGTCCAGGTAATTATTGGCTACTCCATTTATGCAAAACTACATTCAGTACACATTTCATATGTAAAATCTAACTTCAGAATTCGAAATTGTATTGTTAGACAGGAAATGGGAACTTTCAAAAACTTGCAGCTACCAGATATTGTGAAATATTAAACATCACTGCATATAAGTTATGGGATAATATCAAATGTTTGTGCTGAGCTAAAATTGGGTGGGAGGTGCATTTTCAAGAACATTTTCTTCCCCCTGGACAACGGACTCTTCTTTTCAATAGTTTTTCATACCTTTTTGTGAAAAGGTGAAACCTGTTCACAACAAGCAGGTTTGGAGGGCTGGAGGTACGGGGAAGAGGGAGTATGTCCCCATTGCTGAAGGTCAGGTTAGGCTTATGTTTACTCAACTTGATCTAGTCACATGTATTTGCCTTAGACTGTGGGTGGTCCAGTGCCTTTGGACAGGAATCGAGATACATATGTCCATGGCTATGTCCAGTGTCCTACAACCAGAGCTGGCAATAAATCCAGATGCCAACCTTGCTGCCACATACACCCAGACAACACAATCACTGGAGCTAACAAAATCAACGACACCACCTCAGGTTTATTCACATACTCATCTTCTAACATTGTATACACTATTATATGCCAACAATGCCCTTCAGTTCTCTACATATGGCAAACAGGTCAAACCCTATGCCAAATGGACACATATCTGACATCAAGAACCACAAGACTGAGAAACCTGTGGGAGAACACTTCAACTTTCCAGGACATTCAGTGGATGACCTCAAAGTTATTGCAAAGGAACTTCAGGAACAGACTAGAATGGGAAATTGCTGAGTTGTTAGTTATTACAACTCTCAGAACAATGGAATCCCTAGGACTTAACAGGGATATTGGTTTCGTATCTCACTACATATACTAAACTCATTCAGCCCCTATATCTGTATTCTTACTAATCCTCCAGAAGAGCCATGTGTCTTCTTTATTTTGTTTTATTTCTTATTTGGAATAATAGATTAGAATAGTAGATTGTAATGTAACATGATGAATAGTAGAATGTGATATAATTCGGAATGGTAGATTGAAATCTATTTCCCTCATCTGGGATGGGGGGGGGGCTCTACACAGCCAGTCACTCCACTTCAAAGAAGAAGATGCTGTAAGGCAGGGATGTCAAAATTAAGGCCCGCAGTCCAGAAGTGGCCCACCCATGGCTTTAATCATGCCCGTGGCTCTTTTCTCCCCCCCCTCACCCTTTGAAGCTTGAAGCTGCCAAAATTCCCAGCTCCCTCCATCTTGCCTTTGCCTGCTTCAGCAGTTTAGGAAGCTCTTCTGGGCTTGCAAAGTTACAAAGAAAATATGGAATGGATTTTTCCATTAAGGTCTCTGCACCCAGATAGACTACTCTGGGATTGTTTCCAACAATAGAAGCAGTGCTCTGGGACTGGAATGACAGCCTCCAGAGTAGAATGATGGTCCCTAACAATAGAATCTGTGTTCTGGGACTGGAATGACAGGGTGCAGAGTGGAATGACAGCCCCTGGGTGTAGCAGCAGCATGATGGAAATGGAATTCTACTCTGGGAGCCCTCATTCCAATCCCAGAACGCTTCTGCTACTCCCAGGGACTGTCATTTCACTCTGGGGGCTGTCATTCCAGTCCCAGAGCAGCCTATCTGGGCCCAGATACCTTAATGGGAAATCCATTCCACATTTTCTTTGCAACTTTGTCTGTGCTGTAATGTATTTTAATGGAGTGGAGCTCAAGAAGTTTCACTTTCCAGTGTTTATAGTTGAAGCTGTTGCTTGCTGGAGTTGTCTCCTTTCAAATACAGGGTTGATGTTTTGAGCCAGCTTGTCTCTGCTGAATGGACCTGAGAACAGGTGCCTGAGTGAGTTCTCTAACCTGGGAACCCACAGCCAAAGGGGGACATTATATTGGAAAGCCACTGCCACTCTGAGTAGACCTGGGGGGAAGGGGAGAAGCTTGCAATGCCCAACCATTTTATGTTCCTAGGCTCAGAGCATTTTATATTTTTAGTTTCTGCTGTGATCCTTGTACTTTTTGTTGATGTTTTATTTTTAAAATTGCATTGTCAAACCCCACTATTCCCCCACCTTTCCATTTTATGCAGGCATCTTTTTGGGGGGGAGGGGTTGGGAGGTGTCAGTTATCAAAGACTGCTAAATAAACAAAATATTGCAAGGGTTTTAAGCATATTTGCATTGTAAGTAAAAAAATAATATCTTTGTGTCTGTACTTTTTATAAAGTTTATGTCTCTGCATTACATTATATGACACACATAGCCTGGCCCCACAAAGTCCCATTTATATCAGATCCAGCCCTTGTAACAAATGAGTTTGACTCCCCTGCTGTAAGGTCGCCTCCATGCTGGAGAGGAGATGAATGGAGTGAAATGGCAGGGTATCAGTTAATTACTCTCAACATTCCACAATTAAGGTTACATCTGCCCTTCAATCTCCAATTTTGACATATTTATTTCCTTCACTATGCCCCCCTGGAATTAAATCCAAACAAATGGCAACCATATAAACTAAGCATCTTATTCCTGTTTGATCCTTGAATCTCTTAAACACCTTCATTATGTGCTATGCTGATTTACTGCTCATCCGCTACCTATATGTATGGACTGGTAATTTCCATTTCATTGTATCTGAAAAAGTGTGCGTGCACACAGAAACTTATAACTTGAATAAAACTTGGTTGGTCTTAAAGGTGCCACTGTATGGAAACTTTGTTCTGCTGCTTCAGACCAACACGGCTACCCCACCTGAATCTATCTTAGTGGAAGAAAGATTCAGGTAGGTAGCTGTGTTGCTCTGAAGCAACAGAACAAAGTTTGAGTCCAGTGGTTGGTCTCAAAGGTGCCACTGAACCCAAACTTTGTTTATTGGAATAAAGTCCTTGGATACCACTCATAGTATTGTGACTTTTTATTATTAACATGCTTTGTGACTATATTTTTTGGTATTTAAAATGAACTTTTAGGCCAACTGCTTGAACCTTCCCTTTTTCAAAAGCATATTTCAAATATTCAAAATCTAGTTATAAATACACGCAGAGGACTGCCTAAACTTTTGCACATTCTCATCAATTTCACTTGCTAGTATAGAAAGAGTTGGGTGAAGGGAACAGGGTGTCCTTCCTATTGGTAGGAGAACTCTGCCATCTGCTGGACACCATTTTGCCTGCAATCTTGTGAACGGACTCTTAAAGGCACACAGAGTCCTGGAAAAGCAAGTGTTTTTATGAGGCTCTGTCAATTACAGCATTATCAGCCATGTTTAAACAGTATTAACACTCTTTTTCAATTTTTAAATGCTTACTTTCATACTTAATATTTTTTCCACTAGATTGCAGTAAAGGTGTTTGCAAGCATAAGTAGTTGCTAATAAGACCAGTAGCCGACTCACAATACATTATCAGGAAGCCCTTCCTATTAAATCCTATTATCCTATATGTTTGTTTTCCCATAGGCTCTTTTGTAAAAGTTAGCTGAAGAAACCACCTGCTACAGAATCTCTGCACTCAGACAATACTCAAATAGGAAGTCAAGTTTGTTTCTTAAATTTGTTTCTTCCATGGAGTCCAATGGGATAGTAAGAGTTGATGCCTCAAGTCTGGTTCTTGAAGTGTAGTGTTAGTGCAAGCTGCTCAGCTGTGCCTATCTTAGCATCCTTGTCAAAATTTCAGTCCTTTCTTGTAAATTTAAGAAGGAACCAGAAGTATTACTTTTGTGGCAAAAGTCAATGTGGCAAAAAGGACATTGATGTAGTACATGATTACAACGGCCAGAATGATGTACGCCCAATGTTGGAAACAAGACAGAGTACCTGAAGTTGAGGACTGGATTAAGAAACTACGTTTTATGGTTGAAATGGACAAAATGACAAGGAAATTAAATAATTTGGAAGCAGAGGACTTTTTTGCCGACTGGAAAGATTTCAAGGACTATTTGGAAAAAAACTGGGATTAAGGGACCGTTTATTTAGCTTTGACAATTACTGAAGGCAATAGAGATTAAAAATAGATTAAGATGTATTACTTAAACAGAGAAAGATAAGTTACCTATAGATATGTGTAATTAAACAGAAAAAGTGTGGAGGAAGAAGATCTAAGAATTGAACAGGAGGTTGGAGCACTGTGGGAAGCCGCGCGGGGGTGGGGGGGAAAGGGTGGAGGGTATGATGGATTAGGTTAAAAGTTGTGATTTATATTTGACTATGTTTATTATATCCTAATAAAAATGGTTTTAAAAAAATGTCAGTCCTTTCAGTGCGGTTTATCATTTGATGGCTCAAGCTGCATCAGGTTGCAACTTCCATGCATACAGACAATCTGTAGAACTTCCATACCATCTGATGTTACCTCAAACACATTGTTTTTCTATAGAATGAGATCACATGTGTAGAATAATAAAGCAACATCAACTGATTCAATATCATGTGTGAACCGGCCCTTGGAGATTATGCCTTTTGACAGCTAGATTTGAGTTCAATAGCACCATACAGATTTTCAGGGGGTCAAAGCTTTCTTCATCAGGCACTTTTTGACAGGAATTATTTGTAGGAAGGCTTTGTCTGTGGTTTACACTGGGTGATACCTGTTCAGTGTAATTATGATAAAATCAAGAGCCATTTTGTGAATCCACTGACTGATCTACTGCAATGCACAGTGTGTGCATGTGAGAGAGACCTCTCCTCTGTTATTCTTGCCAGCATGCTGCACCAGTTCTAAAGTATCTGATGACCTTTGTCACTTAAATGTTCCCTGCAGTCCTCTGTTGCTAGTGTTAGGTGCATCTTTTTGAAGTGGGAGTCATGATTAAGATACCAACAAAAATGTCTAAGCTGAGGATCTCACCTGTTTTTTGAACTTTTTGTATGACAGCTCTTATATTAACCTAGTTGTTTTGATATAGGTTTCAGAAAATCCCTGCAATAAGGCATTCATAGTTGCAGGCACACGTTCACATACAAATCCCTTCAGCCTTACTTTCAAATCCCTCTATAGGCTTGCCCTCTCCATTCTCAATCACAGCCATCTCTCTCTGTAGCTTTCATTTGTCCAGCTCCACTGCCCTCAGTTTTCTGAAGATCTTCTACTCTCCCAAATGTTCCAAGTTTCAAGCATGTTTCAGTTTCAAGCATAAGAGGCCATGAAGAAGGATTCACTTTCTCCCACCCTGCCCTTTATAACTGGATCTACTTGTCTACTTGTCTTTATAACTGCATGATGCCATCTTCCTTCAACTCTCTCCTCAAAACCCACCTTTCCCATCAAACCTTCAGCACATACCCTTAAGTTCCCCTGTTTCTACTGAATGAGCCTACAGGGCACATGATTGGCATGAACCCACGTTCCTCCTCTATTTAGCTTTGCCTCTGGCTCTCCCCCCTCCCTTTGTTGCCTACCTCAAATTCTATCTTTTATGCTCTTCTTGTATTGCACACTGAAGATCCTATGCAAATAATAATAAGTACCCAAGAAGGTTCACTATTACATCCTCAAGGAAGCCATCATTGTGTTATACAAGTATTACGAGTATGGACAACATGTGTGTGAGAGATTAACTAACCCATATAGTAATGAAGGGTTCCATAAATGGAAATAAATGTTCATGGGAACAGGGCTCGAATTTACTATTACCAACAAAGCAAAATATGATATTGATTAGTAATATTATTTCACATATAAATTCAAATCCAGGTCTCCTAAGTCCAATACATCATTCTACTAAGTAATGCTGCTTGTCTGATGTATATTATATATTACATTACTATTATTCAAACTACTTTCAATCAATCAATTCAAACTATATTGGAATATCCATGTGGATTTGATTTATTGCTACCAAGATAATAAAGGCCAATGAAGCAGATATAGCAGATGAGAAATTCACCAATGGGCAAAAAAATGCATAACCAGCTACTTCAAAGTAGTAGATTTTAGCCCTAATGTGGCCTCATTTCAGTCAACATTTGAATAAAACAAAATTGAATTTTGGGGAGGAAAAAAAACAATCTACTCCAAGAACTTGAGAGTCAAATATAGTACCTGACAGCTTTCTCACCAGTAGCCTTGTTATCCTGTTGGTACATACCGGCACAAAATATGAGGGAAACATGTAAAACATTATAATGCATCTTTTGAATCAGAATAATTGAACAGCCATCGTATCAATGAGGCTGACAACAATTGACCACAGAGGTAAGCCAGTATGTGTCATCCCTTTCCACACACCAACTGGTCCTTCACTGAAGCAAGTAGGGAAATTCTTGCTTGCAGTAGACCTCTGTATTCACATCTTAGCTGGTACATCCCTTCCTCAGATCCTTGCAATGGTTTCCAATCTCTTTCCATATCCAACACAAATGGCCTCAACTTCTCATCCTTCCATCTTTACTTCCCACTATAGGCCCAACCATGACCTCTCCTACTCAACTGTCTCTTGCCATTTGTCTCTTGCTGCAACATATCTCTGAACCCGCAGTTTTCACAGTGCCCAAACTCCCTCTTCCATCAAACCCTTCATCATAACTCTCCTTCTCTAGGAGGCCCTTGTCCAAACTTGGTCCTCCAACCCAGCTGCAATGAAGGCTAAATACTTGAAGATGCATTGTCTCACATTATTATTGATGGTATTGTTATTACTACTGCTGCTACTGCTACTAGTATTACTATTCTCTTTCATGTAGCCAGTAGTTCCTTTCATGTAGCTTTACTGGGCATGCCTATTGGTGCCACCTATCTGCGAGTATTTATCAGATTCTTGGAGAAGAATAACAGTACTTACTATGGAATGTCTAATTTGTAACTGAGATGAAACTGTGACCCAAAGTATTGGTGCATATTTATTTCCCCATAAAAATAATTTTATTCTTAGCTCTATTCTGCTTTCTTAATGGTTGTATTTGTTCACCTTAATTTTCAGTGGTTTGCTATTTACTATTTCTTCCCATTCTAAAATGTATATAGGTAGTCCCATGCTATAAGTCTATATATTCTTCAACTGTTCATAGTACTTGATTTTTATAAGAAGATGCCAGGACCCAATCTTGTCTCAAAATCTGTCATCCCTCTGTCCCATTCCTAAAAAGGTAAAATTGGGAAAGTGCACTCTGCACATAATCAAAAGCCTTCTCTTCTCAGTGTCATGTACAACAGTTCTAGGATTCTATACTTTGAAACTGAAAACAGGTTTGAAGGTGATGAAGCCCATGGCCAAAACTATTCCTTCTGCCATCTATCCGGCTATCCTGGTGAAGCCTGGGTCAGCAAGCAGTCCTGTGGTACTTTACAGATTAACAATTTCATTGTGCCTCATTGTGCCTCGTTGTGCAGGAGGTTACTTTCACATGCATGAAGTTAATTCTCTTCATGAAAGAGGCTTGGACATAGCAAATGTTCATGCCACAATAAAAAGTTTATAGTCTTTAAGATATTTTTGGTTCTTTGTTGGTTTTGCTGCTCATTTGGATCCTGCCTCAACATGTTATTCATACTCATTGCAGAAAACTGCATTTTGCAGTCAAGTCTCTAACCCTAACCCTAATTCTGTAAATGTGTCATATGACTTTTGGACTAGGGTGGGCACATCCCTCTACTTCAAGAAACAGGATCTGACAACCCTGGAATCAGCGGTTCCCAAAAAACTACCAGTGTAAGTGAATGGCAATCAAAATCCATTCCTTTAAAGTCCGCGTGACAAATTGCAATTCTAATAATCTTATTTGGCAGTGATTTTCTACTCAGGTGATCACCTCAGTTGGTTCTCATCTCCTGTTCTGCTTTTAAATTTTAAGGTGCTACACCTTTACCCTATAATCATGTGATGCAGTGTCTTCATTGACTGTTAATTCAATTCCAGCTTAAACCAACAGAAATTAGTCTGTAGCATCAAGAATGACAAAACATTTTCTTTTTGCTAAAAACAGTGCAAGGATTAAGATCCCAGGTCTAACAAAGCTCCATTACGTGTCTTGTTTTACCTCCACTAATGAGATCATTTTGAAACATGCAAAGCCTGGAGACCATTAATCCAAACAAGCATGCAACAAAGACATAATCACTTCTTAGTTAACTTAAAAGTGAAATAACAATCACAGCTTTCAGTTTGATAGTGCCAGCCACAACTGTTCATCGTTCCGCCAAGTCTATCCCCAATGGAGATGTGCATTCCAGCAGAGTAAATTGATTTGATTTTATCATGATATTATTTTTGCTCCTTGACCCTTACAATCACTGCATTGTACCTATTGAAGTCCTCTGCAAAACCCTCGGAACCTTATAAAAGAGAAAATCAAGACTATGCCAGTAGAGAGGGGCGACATATGTCACACGTGCAGAGTGTATAAGCTTTAAAATTATCTGGATCTATGTCATGCCGGCCTGTTATTCCAATGAAGCAATGCTCCCTGCAGCAGAGATATCACACTGAGACAAAAGTGGTGCCATTCTTCCCTGGAATCCAAGACCTGTTCTATATTCACTGTCCCATTCAGTCGCTTTCTTTCAAAAATCAAGGGAGGACTCATTAAAGTACTGTGGTTTGCTGGAGAAAAGGACAGGGCAGTATAATTCTAATATGGAGAATTGCAGAAAGGAAAATGGCTGATCAGTGTCATGCAGCTACTGCTGCTCAAACCCAACAATCCACTGACAGCTATTTTGCTGCTTCTTTGAGCATCCCCTTATCATGCGCCCTTCACTGAACCAGGCGAGGCCTGAGGGCAGAGATTGCCCAGAGGGTCTCTTATTTAGCAGAAGGCTTCTTGCTGTTCTTTCTGGGATTTATTGAAACACATCTAGGGGCAAGCTTGGTATATCGTCCCTTGCCATGTGCAGCCAGGAACACATGACCCACAGATTCCCTCACCCTCCCACATTGCCCAGTCCAGTTCCCTCCATATCTATGCATGGAATAAACTGTACCCTATAACACAAAGGGCAGTCTCTACATGCCTTCACGGCAGTAGCCAGAGGAAGCCAGCCCCAAACAGTTCTTCCCCGTCTTGAAAAGAATGTCCAGCCAGTCTGGGGCAAGACAGAAAGGTATATAATCGGGTGCCATGTCTCAAGTGCCATCGTTTCCAGTGGGATGGGAAACCGTGTCTAATTGCCTCTTCTGGCAAGGGAAATAGTTCTGGTCCTTGGCTAATTCTTGCAGCTCAAGATTCTGCTCTAATAAGCCAGTACTCCAAAAGAAGGTATTAGGGGTAGAATCTAGTCCCATTGCAGTAGTAAGTGTGCATCACTCCCCACCTTCAGCAGAGCCCATCTGGGCCAAAAATATGGAACAGGGTGGAGTCTTCCCTACCCCACCATCAGCCACTACCGCAGCCAACCTTATGTAATAGACTGAAGAGCAGGAGTGATATCTACGGGAGTCTGGTTAATTTGCAGAGCAAACTGTACAATCTGGGCAGCAAGGGGTGGGAAGGGGCGCTGGCAAGTAGCAGGAGGGGCGCGTCCTCCATAGCTGAGCGTCCTCACCCCGCCCCCCTAGCCCCACCAGCTACTCTGGAGGAGTTAAATGCCAAAGTCATGACTCCCCCCGCCCCAGCTCCGCGGGCGCGCGCACACACACACGATCCTTCACTTAATGCAAAAGTGCCCCCGGTTGCCACCCTACCTCTGCTACTCCAATGAGAAAAAAGCACCAGCCGAAAGGATTTGAATAAAGGGAACATTCACGACTTACAAGCGTTGGTGACAGCAAAGCTGTTGGCCACCTCCAGATTGTCGATGTGGGGTGACAGACGGAACTGCGAAGTGGAAAACTGAACCATCCCTACCCGAAAGGCGCTGTATTCCTGATCGGCTCCCCTGGGGAAGAGCCCCCCTGTAGGAGGACAAACAGACATGGAAACAGAACAAGAGAGACACAGAGAGAGGACATGAGTGCGGCAGGCTTGGCGGCGGCAGCGCTAGTTCAACTATGGGGGGTGGGGGTGGGAGCCCTCCATTCGCGAGCCCTGAAGCCTGCCTCAGACCAGAAGAGCCTCCAGTCTCGTTGGTCTTAAGGGGGAGCCTCATCCTTCTTGAAATCTTAGGCATCGCTCGTCCTCCAGAGAAAGTAGGCTTTGGGGTGGGGGCACGATCTCTGGCAATCAGAGCACGCTGCCTTCTTCCCATGAAGGGGGCGATCCAGCTCCATTCAGATCAATAGGCGGCTTCTTTCGAGCAGATTTCAGCGGGATCTGTAGATTGCACCTTTGCCAACGTCATCCATGCACCAGTTAAAGAAGAGCGATGGTTTTAAAGGGCACACTGGTCAGTGGCACGGGGCTACCTCCGGGGGGGGGGTTGGACAGGGGGACAGAGGAAACGCGAGGCAATTCGGAGAGGACAGGGGAAGAAGCCAGGCACTTTTCGCATCCATTCACTCAGGCAGGGAAGATTCCGTTTGAGGCTTCATGCCAAGAATACGCCACTTGAAACCGAACGCCTGGCTGACCGAATCTATGGTGCCCCTCGGCGAAAGATTTTTTTTTTTTGGGGGGGGCGGGAAGCGAAAGATCCACGGTAAAGAGGACACTCACCTATTTGTATGCCGTTTGAGTAGACTCCCCAGATGAGTCCCCACGCCAAAGGAGCCAGGAAGAGAGAAATCTGCCGAATCTTTTGCATTGCCATGAAAAGTAGAGCCTCCCCAAAGCCACGGAATATTCCTTTGCGTCTTCTGCCGCTGCCGCCGCGGTTCCTTCCTCTCCTCCCTCCTTTTCTGCCTGTTTCTCGCTCGGCAAATTAGATCCTCTGCATATTGGGAGAGCGGCTGAAGGACCCAAGCTGGAAAGGGGGAAATCTTTGGCTCGCTGCTGCAGTGGTCCCTAGGCCAGCCCGGAGAAGGAAGAGGCGGCTCAAATGCCGTCGTCTAGGCTGCTCTTGTGGTCCCGGCGCTTCGGTACATCCAGCTCCTTCGCAAGCAATCACACACATCCACCCGTCTCTCTCTCGCTCGCTCGCTCGCTCACACACACACACATTCACACACACTCACGCGCGCACACACCACACTCACACACAGGCAGGCGAGGACCAGGCGTGCGCGTGCGCCGCCAGTGCTCGTGAGCGCGCCTCCGCCCCCTCCTCGCTCGCCCTGCGCAGGCCGCCGAGCCCGCGCCCCCGCGCCTTTGTAAGAGGACTGGAGCCTTTGGCGGTCCGCTCCGCTAAACAGGAGGACTGGTCGTTTTCAGCACCGCGGACAGCGCAGCGGAAGCGCTGGTGGAGGCGGCGCGGGATGTAATATTCATCCGCTAGACCGAGTGGCACAATTGGGAACAATGGGAGATGCTGGCCTGTCCATTGGATATCATTGGAGCCAGGCATTGCCATGGGCTTCACTGAAATATATTACAGCACACAAAAATTGCAATGGAAATGCAGAATGAATTTTGAATGCAAGTCTGTGGTCCCAGATAGACTGCTCTGGGATTGGAATGACAGCACCTAGAGTGGAATGACGGCTCCTGGGAGTAGCAGAAGTGCTCTGCAACTGGAATAACCACCTTCCCCAGTGGAACGATGATTTTAGGAATAGAATCAGTGCTCTGACAACCCCCAGAGTGGAATGACAGTCCCTTGGAATGGAAGCAGTGCCCCGTAACTGGAATGATGGCCCCCAGAGTGGAATGACAGCCTTTTGGAGTAGCAGAAGTGTTCTGTGACTGGAATGCAAGCCGCCAGAGAGGAATGAAAGATCCCTGGAATAGCATCAGTGGTCTGGGACTGGATTGACAGCCTCTCTAGTAGAAGGATGCCCCCTGCAAGTAGCAGGTGTTCTGGGACTGGAATGATGACCCCCTAAAGTGGAATGACAGCCCTTGGGAGTAGAAGAAATGTTCTGGGACAGGGATGACAGCCACCAGAGTGGAATGACAGTCCGTGGGAGAAGCAGAAGTGTTCTGTGACTGGAATGATAGCCCCAGAGTGGGATGATGTTCCCTGTGATTAACAACTCCAATCACAAATCTTAGAGAGAAATGAAATACCTTACATTTTAAGTAATGTTTCCAGAAGTTGTGCAGTTATCCTCGAATCAGCTCTACCTCAATTGTTGTCTTGCTTGTGAGCTGCTTTGTTTCCTTCTAGAGTAATGATGTTAGTGTGGAATCAGTGTTCTGGGCTTGGAATGACAGCCCCCAGAGTAGAATGACAGCCCCTGTAAACAGTATAAGGGTTTTGGGCCTGGAAAGCTGGTCCCCAGAGTGGAATGGTGGTCCCTAGGAATGGATTCAGTGGTTCAGTGGTCAGCAGAGTGGGCAAAAGTGTCCCGGGAGCTCAGGCAGGGTGTGACACTGAACAGGAACATGGAGGATAAAAGGGAAACAGACCTGGACACTGTGGAGCTCTAAGGAAGAAAAGGGGCAGGGTGAGGTGGCAGAAACCAACTTCAAGGTTCTAGTAAGAAACAGAACAGCTCACAAGCAAGACAACTATTGAGGTGGAGATGATTCAGGGATAACTATGCAAATTCCAGAAATATTAATTAAAATGTAAAGTATTTCATTCCACTGATGGCAATTGCACAGCATTGATTTTAATCACAGGGACTACTGTTCCACTCTGGGGGCGGTCATTCTAGTCCCAGAATACTTCTCCTACTGCCAGGGGCCCTCATTCCAGTCCCAAAGCACTGATACTATTGCCAGGAACCATCATTTGACTTTGGCATCTGTCATTCCAGGACCAGAACATTTCTACTACTATCAGGGATGATCATTCCACTTGAGGGTTCCCCCCTCCCTCATTTCATCCCCAGATTCTATCCCTAGGGACCATCATTGCACTCTGGGACCTGTCACCCCAATCCCAGAACACTTCTGGTACTTCCAGGGGCCTCCATTCCACTCTGGGTCTGTCATACCCACCACAGAGTACTGATTCTGTTCCTGTGGGGCATCATTCCACTTTGGAACCTGCCATTCCAGACCCAGCAACACTTCTGTGCCTACCAGGGACAGTCATTCCACTCTGGGGCTGTCATTCCAGTCCCAGAGCACTGATTCTATTCCTAGGGACCATCAGTCTACTCTGAGTGCTGTCATTCCAGTCCCAAAACACTCATGCTATTCCCAAGGACTGTCATTCTACTCTGGGGGCTGTGATTCCAGTTGCAGAACATTTCTGCTACTTCCAGGGGCTGTCATTCCACTGGGAGGGGCTGTCATTCCAATACCAGAGCAGTCTATCTGGGACCAGAGATCTTTATTCAAAATCCATTCTACATTTTCATGCAACTTTTGTGTGCTCCTGTATATTTTAATAGGCCAAAGTAAGTCAATTGCCATTCCTGGCTCCCATTATATACAATGGACATGCCAGCATCTCCCATTGTTCCCAATGGGCAATTCTTTCTTTTTAACTTCCTGCCCTCACTTCCTGATGCTGCAGCAAAATACACTGGCTGGCACTGTACATGGTAGTCATGGTTTCTACCGCCCACCCCCCATTTATCAGAATAAATAAAGACTCAGCTTCTGAACAAGCAAAAGAGAATGTGGGCTGTGCCACATGCAACTTAGAAAATGCCTGGTTTCCAAAGCTCCTTCCTTCTCTGGCTCTTCTTTCCCCCCCCCCCACTTCCCTTAGATCTGGACGTTCAGAGAGCATCTTGGTTGGAGAAGGAGCTGAAGCCAAGTTTCCTGCTTGCTTTTTACATGCTAATCACTTTTTAAAAAATCACTGGCATTAGTGTGTCTAAGAAAGCTCTCTTAACGATAAATGAATGAGGAGAGCAGCACTCACCACTCAAGAGTCTGTTTTCCTGTATTTTTAATTAAGGCCATATTTGTTTTTTTTTGTTTTGAGTGGAGGGGAAGGATGCTGCTAAAACCAGTCAATTCTTGGGGAAAAGATGATTGCAGTTCTGTACTCCTCCTAGGAAATTCTCAGTGTTAAACAAGTATATTCACCATACAGGCATGCAGCTTTAATTACATGAATCCATCATGACATGCATTACCCAGAATTTCCTGGGGCATTTAATAAATTCAAGAACATGTCCAAAATTGTCATCTGAAGCTACCACATATCAACAGGGGCACTGAATAATCTTGGCTAGCTTTCTGTGGAGCACCATTCCAGGGTTAATTGAGCTTGCTCCAGCAGAACTTTAAGGAGATAGAAAAGGCATCCTCTGTCTGCCTATAACTGCACTGTGTTCTGCAGATTTGATGATCATCAAAATCCTCAGACTGTACATCCTTTGACATCCTAGACTGAAAACTGCTGCTTTAAAGCTAATAATGGAACCTTGATGACCAAATTGGCTGAGTTCAGTAGCCAAAATGCAGTGAAAACTATTTACCTACAGGGCAGTCATAAGAAAAGTTACAACTTTCTAAGCCCATGGACTGCACTGGACTTACTAGTGAGTCACTTTGGTTAGGACTGTAGTGTAATAGTGTAATTCTAAGAACCCAGTTGAGTAGACCTGTTTAGGATTACACTATAGTTTCCTAGCTGCTTACCTTTGAAAAATGTCCTCAAGGATGTAGAAATCAAATGCAAAATTTGCAGGATTGTTTCCAGGTATTTCATTCTTCAGTCAACTGCTTGAATAAAATAATGCATTTCTCAGAAGGAGAAAAAGGCAGTTTCTGTCCTCTGGATTTGGTACCTGGCAAAAACCTGTGCAGTGATCCTTCACTTTTGAAGTGAACATCCACCAGAAATTAAAAAAAGGAAGCAGTCAAAGACATATCTTTCCCTGCATTCACTGGAAAGCCAATATACTAGCATGCAACTAGAAAGCCAGTGTGGTGTAGTAATTAGAATGTCAAACTAGTATCTGGGAGGACCACGTTTGAATCCCTACTTGCTGGGTGACCTCAAGCCCATCTGTGATGAACTGCACTTTTAAAGGTGTAGAAATGCTGTGTAAACAGAAAAAGGACTGTGAAAGGTTAATTCTTCACAGAGGTTAAGTGGAAAAGAGGGCCAATATTAAAACCTATTCATAAAAAGAAGTACATGTATTTATTAATAATATCAAGTTAAAACATATATAGGGGCCCAATTACAGCCAATATACATAAACCATAATCATAACCAGGGCTAAAAAAATGACCTGACGCGTTTCGGCCGGATCGGCCTTCCTCAGAGGTCATACAAGTGTGGCTAGATGGTAAATAGTTACACTCATAAAACACAATCAAAAATGTATACAAAATATAATTTCAATTAGGACCATAAAGGAAATTGCTGTAAAGATAAAAAATAGAAGATTAAACACACATATTTTACAATCAATAAAGAATGTTTTTATAAAAATCTATAAAACCAATCAAAAAATATACTACAAACTTACTTCAGTAAAAACATACCCAGGCACAAAGTGAATATGCGCATACAATCTTTTTAGTGCAATCACTAGCCCAGTAGATATAAAATCAACCTAAGGAATAAAATAAAAATAAGTATGTCAAGCAATTTAAAAGCCAAAAGGACATAATAATAATAATGATTGTAAAATAGTTACCTATTGTCCACAAATAACCTTCTTAGATTGTGTTGCCACAATAATTACAAGTGAACAGCAGTGTGGAAAAGTTTAAAATGCTGGAGCTATATAATAAGGTGATCTGGTCATGTGATTGCACCTTACACATAGAGTATACCATTCAGGGATAAAGAAACAGTACAAATGTAAACAAAATAGAACAATCCATATAAAAAAATGCTATACCCACAAGGTTATATCGCACACCAGTCAACATGCTCATTCAGGCCATATGGGGTTGCAGTCTTGAGAGTATGTATCCAATATAATTATATTTTTTTCAGCTGTTGGATCATCTGGTGGTGGCTATTCGGCCGAACATACTCGAGAGCAAAGAAGGCAAAATCTTTTTTAAAAAATTTTTTAATAAAGATTTTATTGGCTCCCCTAAAAAGGGGAGGTATTTCGCTTAAAAGAAAAAATGGGAAGGGTAGACAGTGGGAGAAAGAGAAAGCTGAGTGATATATAAACTGGTAAATTAAACTGTTAGTAATGTCCAATTAATCTTCTTGGGCTTCTTCTGTGTGTTGTCAAACTTCTTTTCTTAGTCCTGTCACATGTAGTT
>NW_015161982.1:466483-474669 GCF_001447785.1 Gekko japonicus | reverse complement strand
CTAGTGCGCCCTAAAGCGCCCCGGATCCAAGCTCCTCTCTCCTGAGGGGCTCGTTCGGGTCTCCGCTCGTGCGGATTCCCTCCTCCACCGCGGGTGAGCGAGGCGCCCTCGGGAGCGACCCGAGGATGCATCCGCCATTCGCGGGAGCCAGACCGGAAGCCAAGAAGGCAAAATCTTTATCACTATGTCCTGCCATCTTAAAGTGCTCCGTCAGGGGTGCATTCTTCCTGCCCCGTCAATCATTATTATTATTATTATGCACTTTTGGCTTTTAAATTGCTTGACATACTTATTTTTATTTTATTCCTTAGGTTGATTTTATATCTACTGGGCTAGTGATTGCACTAAAAAGATTGTATGCGCATATTCACTTTGTGCCTGGGTATGTTTTTACTGAAGTAAGTTTGTAGTATATTTTTTGATTGGTTTTATAGATTTTTATAAAAACATTCTTTATTGATTGTAAAATATGTGTGTTTAATCTTCTATTTTTTATCTTTACAGCAATTTCCTTTATGGTCCTAATTGAAATTATATTTTGTATACATTTTTGATTGTGTTTTATGAGTGTAACTATTTACCACACTTGTATGACCTCTGAGGAAGGCCGATCCGGCCGAAACGCATCAGGTCATTTCTTTAGCCCTGGTTATGATTATGGTTTATGTATATTGGCTGTAATTGGGCCCCTATATATGTTTTAACTTGATATTATTAATAAATACATGTACTTCTTTTTATGAATTGGTTTTAATATTGGCCCTCTTTTCCACTTAACCTTTGTTTGGTTTTGGATTTCTTTGTTAGGTTTAGTTTTCTTTCCCTTTTTTGTCCCTGCTTAATTCTTCACAGAGCCAGAAAGCCTTGAGTGACAGGCTGTTCCAAGAGATCTGATTGGTTAGCATCAGCTGAGCAGAGAAAGACTTCTGAATTGGATGCTGAGGAGAGAGGCTGTCTGATTTCAGCCCTAGCTGAGAAGAGTCGAATACTGACAGTTTCAGAATTCAGCCCTGACTGAGAGCACTTTAAACGCAGACAGGAGAGCTGGGGGAAATTTGGCAAGGAAGTTTGGGAAGTAGGCGAAAACTCCTATTCAGGCCAAGGAAAGGGGATAGATTGGTCAAACAGGGAGTTAGCTCTGAAGAGTGCAGAGACCTGTGGTCTGGCGTGATTAGAAACTGCCTTTACAGAGAGTCAGTTAGAAACCCAAGATGAGTACTTGTATGCTTAGAGGTTTGGGTACTGGAAAGAGTATACCAGCATTCTGGAAACCAAAAGAGTCTGAGAATACTCAAAGAAAGTCTGCAGGGGTGTTTGGGGAAAACACTGGAACAAAAGCCTCTTAAAAGTTTTAAGTAACTGTGAAAAGCTTAAGAAACTCTCCTTAGCCTGTAACATAATAATTAAAGTCTATGCATGTACAGATTTTACCCCAGAGGTATTTATATTAAGTTACCTCAGAAATTTTACCCCTGATTTCATCTGACCTTCCCCCTCTATGTTAAATAAAATATTTTGTTACTTTTGAATTTCAAAATGCCTCGAGTGCTATTGAAGTGAAAAAGGGCTCCCAGTCCTTCCCTCAGGTTCCTGGGCTGAGCAAACAGCCAAAATATCGTACTGTGACAGGGTGGGAGTTCTTTATGAAAGAAGACAACAAATTACTAGGGTGGCAAAGTCAGACAGGAAAAGAGAAACAGAGGGAAAATCTTGCCTCTGAGGGAGGGAAGTGGATGGGGTTCTTCACAGTCCTTTATCAGTTTACACAGCACTTCTAAGCTTTTAAAAGTGAAGCCAATCACACGCTCTAAACCTAATCTACCTCACAGAACTGTTGTGAGGATAACATGAAAGTAAGGAGAATGAGAGGGCATAAATGAGGTAAATAAATAAATAAATAAATAAAGTACCCCCTTCTGGCTGACATCAAATTCTGGCATGAAGCCGCTGTTGAAAGAAATTCTCCATTTTACAAACCATTACAATTCTCCCTTGTAAAGCTGGACCATGGCTCAGAAGAGACAAGATTTTCTCCCATGATTTGCCACCACTAGGTGCAGGATCTTAAAAAGAAAAGGGGAGGAGATCTAAGCCCTGCACACTCTCATAGATACTGGTGGTGTGGTAGAACTGCCGTCAAGTCACAGCTGACTTATGGCAACCCCGTGGGGTTTTCAAGGCAAGAGACGTTCAGAAATGGTTTGCCATTGCCTGTCTCCCCATCATGACCTTTGTATTCCTTGGAGGTCTCCCATTATGTACGCGGACCGCCACTAGGGGTCTGCGGCTAAGTAAGGAGCTTGGTTTCTAAACACAAAGGGGACCTGGGATCCGAGACCACCTTGTGTCCACCAATGGGCCCGCTGGCAGGAAATTCAAACCTTCCAATGGGACCCGGGGTGTGCCGGGTGGAGTGTATATCGTTGGCCTTTGCAGGGCCAGTTTTCTCAGTCTTATGTGTGAAGTACAATAAATATGTCTGAATGCATGTCGTAGTCCATGCGGCGAATCCAGTACTTTACAGTGGCGATGAAGGTGGTATCCCGATGAGTGGGCCTGACTTCATCCAGCGCAGAACCGAGCACCGATCCAGAGGAAGCCACCATGCCCCGCACCGCTCCTGAGCAGCACTGCACTACTCCCGGCTCTCCCAGACCTGCTCTCCACACCGCGCAAGAGTCATGGCATCAGCTCCAGGACACCTCGAAGTCTTCGACCCCACACATCCCGAGTTCTGGGATTCGTGGACGGACCAGTTGACCTGCTACCTAGCCTACCATGAGGTAGAAGATGCTGGAAAGCGAAGGACCCTCCTCCTCAGTTCTTGTGGGATGGTCACCATCCGGCTCGCAAAGAGCCTCCTGGCCCCTAAGGCTATCCTCGAATGCACCTACGAGGAGATTATCGAAGCCTTATCAAGGTATTTCATGCCCAAACCAATGACAATGGCCCAGAGGATGGAGTTCCAGGAGCGCACCCAGAAGCTCGGTGAGATGGCGGCCACGTTCATGGCTGCCCTGTGCCAACATGCAATGGAGTGCGGTTTCACCAAGGTAGAACATCTTGACCCAGTTCGTCTGGGGAACGAGCGATGTAAAGCTCCGCCGCAAGCTGATCGGCACCACCGACCTCAAAATCGACAATGCCCTCCAACTCGCCATTGCATACGAGGCCTCCCACCGCGACCGTCCCCCGGCAGCATCCCATCTGGTGCTCCCCGACTCAGCACCAGAGAACTCAGATGAGGATGACATCCATCTCGTCCACCCCTCCAGCCGCAAAAAGCAGCAGGGAGCTGCTGGAGTGTCTGGGCACACTGCGAAACCCGCCAGTCATGCCACGTGTGCCAGCTGTGGTGAGGCACATGAGCGCAAGTCATGTTGGTTCTGGGACACCATCTGCAACACGTGTGGAAAACAGGGACACCTCGCCCGCGTCTGCAGGTCCAAAGGCAACTGGAACCCGCCACCACAGCCACAGCTACACCACCAGGCTGCAGCGCACTATGAGGCCAAGGCGGGAACAGATGACTTCTACCTCCTGACCAGCCAATCCTCTTTCCAAGTACTATGCCTCCGCAATGCGTCCGCAGCCCTGAAGATAAAGGTCCAGGTGCTGATCGAGGGGTCCCCCTGCTCAATGGAAGTGGACTCCGGGTCTGTGGCATCCATCATTTTGGTGAAAACATTAAACAGACTTTGTCTGAAGGGGGGGGGCCTGCCTGCGTCCTTCGCCCTTGAACCTTGTGGACTTCCAATGGAACCTGGTTTTGATACGGGATGTAGGGACTTTTCAGGTGAAGTACCAGGGGTTTGTGGGCTCACTGGACTTGATAGTGGTGGAGGGTAATTTGGTTAGCCTCCTGGGGCAGGCCTGGTTCACGCCACTGGGGATCACCATTGGGGGGGGGGTAAGGCAATGCATGCTGTGGGATGTTGCCGAGGTTTGTGGGGAATTCTCTACGATTTTTGATGGGGCTCTGGGTTGTTATAAGGGGACCCCGGTTTCACTACAGCTCGACACCCTAGTTGCCCCATCTGCATGCGTTTCCGCCAAGCCCCGATCATATTGCAGCCAAAAATAGATGCGGAACTAGACAGCTTGGTGGCGCAAGGGGTCCTGGAGCCAGTCTCGCACACATTGTAGGAGACTCCAATTGTAACCCCTGTAAAGCCCAACGGGGAAGTCTGCATCTGCGCAGGCTATAAATATACTTTAAACAAGGCCCTCCACGACCACTCATACCCAGTCCCGGGTGTGAATCACATGTTAGCATCCCTGGCAGGGACCAAGGTCTTCGGCAAGTTGGATCTTGCACAAGCATACCAACAGCTGCCTGTGGATAAGGCCACGGCCACCGCCCAGACCATCGTGACGCACCGGGGGGCATTTAAAGTTAAGCGGCTGCAATTCGGGGTCAATGTGGCCCCAGGGATATTCCAACAGCTAATGGACTCTCTGTTGAAAGGGATTCCTGGAGTGACGCCATTCTTCAATGACGTCCTCATTGCCAGGGCCACACCAGATGACTTCGCCTCCTGCCTCCGTGCTGTCCTCCACTGCTTCAACTCAGCGGGCATCAAGGTCAAGAGGGAGAAGTGCCTCCTTGGGGTCCCAGAGGTGGATTTCTTGGGGTTCAGGGTCAATGTGTCTGGCCTCCATCCTGCAAGGGACAAAGTCAAGGCCATTGTGGAGGCCCCCACGCCCACGAATATGGTGGAGCTTCAGGCTTTTTTAGGGCTTCTGAACTTCTACCATGCCTTTCTACCCCACAAGGCGGTGGTAGCCGAGCCCCTGCACAGGTTATTGGACAAGTCAGTGCCGTGGGCCTGGGGCCCCCGGGAGGCGGTGGCATTCCAGCGAGTAAAGGCACTACTGATCTCAAACGAAGTGCTGGCCCACTTCAACAAGTCCCTGCCGGTGGTCCTCACATGTGATGCCTCCCCATACAGCATGGGCATGGTCTTGGGCCAGGTTCTCCCTGATGGCTGAGGGGTCCCAGTGACCTACTATTCTCGGACCTTGTCGGCTGCCGAGTGGAATTACACCCAGATCGGCCAGAAGGACTTGGCAATTGTGGCTGAGGTAAAAAAAATACATAATTTTGTGTATGGGTGCCCCTGCACGATTCTTACAGACCATAAGCCTCTTCTTGGCCTCTTCATGGTGGACAAGCAGACCCCCCCAGGTGCTCTCGCCCAGAGTCCTCCACTGGTGTCTCTTCCTGGCGGGTTACTCCTACATGCAAGTTATGATCTAAGTTGATGGACACAGTCTCTATATCACTGAAAAACCAGGGGGGAAAACCGGTGACAATATAACGCTAAACAATATTTCATTGAAAAATCATCATAATTATTTTTTTTTGTCGTTCAGTCGCACAATCAAGTCTGACTCTTCGCGACCCCATGGACAAGATCTCGCCAGGCCCTCCTGTTTTCCGCTGTCCTCTGAGGTTTGCTCAATTTCATGTTCGTTGCATCTATGACATTGTCTAACCATCTCATCCTTTGCTGTCCCCGTCTACTTTGACCTTCAATATTTCCCAGCATCAGGGTCTTCTCCAGTGAGTGCTCCCTTCTCATTTGGTGGCCAAAGTATTTGAGCTTCAGTTTCATTAATGTAGAAAAAGTGAACAATTTCCAATAATAAGTGTAGACGGTGGTCTCCGGAACGTCCTGCCATTTCAACAATAATCTTCTGAACAAAGATGAATAACCTTATCAAATACAAAAAAATAACTGTGTAAGATTTATGAAGTAATGTACAACTCCTTTAGCATTACAGTTGTCAATAAAATTGATATAAAAACCTTACATGTAGTGTCTCTCAAGAATTCATTTCATCTGATGACATATCAAAATTCCATGGATCTCACTGATGATTCTATAAAATTCTTTTACAATTCATGTACAATAATAGTTTTAAGAATACATAGGAATTTATATGAAAAAACTCACCAACAATCATTTTTATTTTATTTATTTATTTAGGCATTTTTACCCCACCCTCCCCCCGAACAGACTCAGGGCGGCTTACAAGGGGCAAGAGCCCATGCATAAAACCAGATAAAACAAAAAAATCATGAATAATAATAACAATAACAATAATAAAGTGCTTTTTGTAAACAAGATGGTCTTTTAGTGGTTGTAGTTTCTAGAAGAGCCTTCCGTGGGGAAATGGTATTGTGATACCTTACCAGGTGGACTTCATTGTAGGCATTATATACTATCTCTTCCTCAACCAACCTGATTCTGTAACTACTTATATATGGTTGCCAACTTTCATGAGACCCTTACCCTGACAAGGGCATATTTAGATCTGGGATATGTTGATTATACAACTTATACAAAAACTACACAGAAACTTATACAAAACTATTTTATGAAGAACTGCTAACATCAAAGATAATTGGCTAAATCCAGGAATGCATTTAAACCGAACGGATAAACCGTATTGAGTTTAAAAATCCAGTACGCCTCTCACCGCTGAAGCGCTTGGCAAATGTCCTTCCTGAAATAGCTGCTTGCCTGAATCACCTCTAACACTACACATTTAAAATCATCATATCTATGTCCCATCAAGATGAAATTGTCCACAAGTGGAGCTTCAATGTGGAGCATCGCCTGGGCAAGGCTATGGGGCACACTGACACCCTCAGCTGCCTGCCGCTTCCATCCATGGATGCTGCTCCCGCCCCCGGGGTCCTCTTGCTCGACGGCCTCCCAGAACTGCCCCTACAGGCCACCGACATTGCCCGCTGCTCAGCCCGCAACCCCATTGTCTCCTGGGTCTTGAGCTGGGTGTTGCGGGGGGTGGCCCGTGGCTTCGGCAGTCCCTGAGTTTATGGCTTTTGCCACTCGCAGGGACGAACTGTCAGCTCTTAAGGGGTGTCTCCTGTGGGGGGAGAGGGTGGCAGCAGGTCCTCAACACTCTCCACGAGGCCCACCCAGGAATAGTCTGAATGAAGGCAACGGCCCATAGCTAGGTATGGTGGTCGGGGATAAACACAGAGATCGAGTCATGGGTGTGGGGTGCCAGACGTGCCAGGCGGTCCACCCGAATCCACCATGTGCACCCACCCCGCTGTGGGAGTCCACCCAAAAGCCATGGTCCCGGCTCCACATAGACTTTGCCGGGCCATTCCAAGGACTGATTTTCTTGGTCACCGTGGACTCCTACTCCAAATGGTTGGAGGTCAGCCCAGTAACTACCACATCAACAAAAGCCATCATCTGGGCGCTGTGACAGATCTTTGCAACTCATGGCCTGCTGGACACCATCATCTCCGACAACGGGGCAGCGTTTACATCAGTGGAATTCCAGGACTTCTTACAGAGGACAGTAAATACAGAATAAATTGCTGAAAAAGTTCACTAAGGTATAGGCAAAATTATACAATGAAATATTCAAATTTTCATGATGTAATTTAATACTTGTTTTCAACTGATGTACAGCACAGGAACAGGACGAACACTTCTCGAATGTATCTGCGTTCATTTCGAGAATGGTCTTTGTCAAACTCCTATCAACATAACAATAAACATAATGTAATAGGAAACAAACACTCCAGAGAATCTCACTAATACAATTCTTCAATAAAGTTTAAACCATACATACAATTTTCAATGAACTTCTCACAATTTAATTCACCACAAGGGTATCCATACGTTCTGTGAATTAAAGCATGATAATATTAAAACCACTACTTTATGGTGAGGGACAACAATTCCAAGTATAGGATTAAAAGTGGAGTCTCATAATGGACTTACCAGAATGGCTCACACAGCTCCTACATACACAAATTCTTTCCCATGGACAACAAGTCTTAGTGATTAATTGAGAGCTTCCATTATATGTACAACGTATTATCACGTGCTATCCCCGTTCAGGTAGCCAACTTATCAAGATATGAACAAACCAGAGGGTATCAGGCAAACATACATGTTCTAAATACAATACTAAAACAAATACCAAATTTATAGTTATAATGAGAGAACCCCACAGAGAGAGAGAGAGAAAAAAGATGTATCAAATGGAGATCCAATGTTTACTCTCCTAAAAAACAAGATAAGTCAAGGGCAGCGTTCAGTCCACAAGGTTGTTCAGTTTTTAATACAAAAGTCCAAAACGCTTCTCTTTGTAACAGCAATTTTTGCGTATCAACATACATGTAAGGTCTAGGT
>NW_015161982.1:432345-466435 GCF_001447785.1 Gekko japonicus | reverse complement strand
CCAAAATGTGCCAATGCTTGAGGATGATTGTTTTAATCGCGAAAGCTCTACTGGTATATTCTATTGCCCAGAATAGTCTGTCATTATTGTTCCGCTCTAATCTGGACTGAAAGAGTTCTGAGCGGTTCCGTCGTTCCGCTCTGAATCGGGCATTGTTAATAACATTTAAAGGATATTGTTTATCTTTAAACAGCCCGCAGAGTCTGTCAGCCTCTAGTGTAAAGTCAGCAAGAGTAGTTGAATTTCTCCTAGCCCTAAGAAATTGACCGTACGGTAAATTGGTCTTTAAATGTTGTACATGAAAAGAATTAAAGTGAAGCAAAGAATTTTTATCGGTCTTCTTATGATAAGGACGAACCGCCAAGCAACCATTGGTAATATATACTGTAGTGTCCAGGAAGTTTACTTCAGCCAGGCTGGCAATATGGGTGAACTTAATGGATGGATGGACCATATTAATCCACTGTATGAAGGGCAAAGCTGCATCCATATTATTAATAACGAAAAATAAATCATCAATGTACCGTTTATAAAGCAAAATGTCCCTAAAATAAAGATTGGTTATGTCATTCATGATCCAATCATTTTCAAACGTGCCCATAAATAAATTTGCAACGCTGGGTGCAAAGGAGCTGCCCATGGCAACTCCCTTGACTTGAAAGTAAAAGTCACTATCGAATCGGAAAAAACTCTTCTCAAAAATAATATCGATCAAATCTAAGAGAAAATGTGTGGGGGGGTGTTTATGTTGTCTTTTTTCTAAAGTCCTTAACAAGCACAGCCTGGCTTCCTCATGAGGGATGTTTGTATATAGAGTGCCCACATCCATAGTAAGAATCACAGCCCCATCAGGTACTATCATGCCCTCAATCTGCTGTATAAAATCTCTAGTGTCCTTAATATAAGACTCTAAGGAGCTAACAAACAGTTGGAGAAACGAGTCCACAAATTGGGATAGCGGTTCCAAAAGGGAATTAGTCCCAGAGACTATGGGTCTGCCCGGCGGGGGAAGCCCAGATTTGTGAATTTTAGGGAGTGTATAGAAAATTGGTACTCTATGATATTTCCTCTTTAAAAATTCTTACAGAGGAACCTCATCCATCACGTGAGGTCAGTGCCTTTCCACCCCGCAACCATGGGCAAGCGGAGTGAATGGTGTGCACTGCGAAAGAAGCCCTCAGCAGGATCTCGGACTGAGACTGGGAGTTCCGTCTAGCACGCTTCCTCCTGACACAGCTGATAATGCCAAACCCTGTCAGTGGCTGGTGCCCCACAGAACTCTTGATGGGCCGTCGTTCCACCATCCTTCTGGACAGGCTACACCCGGACCAGGCACTAGAATCCAGGAAAATGATGGAACAACGGGAAGCCCCCAGGGGGTTCTTCCCAGAAGACCCCATCTACCTTAGGAACTTTGGGAAGGGACCCCTGTGGCTGGTGGAAAAAGTTATATGGGCTACTGGCCCCATGTCTTACTAAGTGTCTACCAAGGATGGCCAACTCCTCAGGAAACACATCGACCAACTGTGGAGGCAACAGCTCCCGGTGGCAGAGGAAAAACCTCCACGGCTCGGGGGCCCCGAGCCCTGCAACCCTGAGGCAAGCACCCAGTCTGACACATCAATCCCCAGGGAGGCGCCAACAGTAGAGCCAATGGCCATGACCCTGGGACCAGTGGAACAGCCACCCCCACCCCCACAGCAACCAGAACAGGCCAGCCAACCAGAGGCGGTCGTGAGCGACCCTGTACCTGTGCCCCAGCGGTCCCTGCGAGAGCGCAGACCACCAGCCTACTTGCAGGACTATGTCACATAGGTTGGGTTGGAACTATGGGGGGAGGGGTGTTATGTACACGGACTGCCACCAGGGGTCCATGGCTAAATAAGGAGCTTGGTTCCTAAACACAAAGGGGACCTGGGATCCGAGACCACCTTGTGTCCACCAATAGGCTTGCTGGCAGGAAATTCAAATGAGACCCAGGGTGTGCCGGGTGGAGTGTATATAGTTGGCCCTTGCAAGGCCGGTTTTCTCAGTCTTGTGTGTAAAGCACAATAAACGCATCTGAATGCATGTCGTAGTCCGAGTCTTCATGCCGCAAACCCAGTACTTTATACCCTGAACCAGGGCCTATCCTGCTTAGCTTCCCAGATCTGACAAGATTAGTCTAGCCTGGGCTATCCAGGTCAGGCTCATAAATACTGCCCAAGGTTAATTCCCTCTAGCTGGTGCCTAACTCAGACAGCTTGCCTTGACCTTTCTTCACCCATGTGCTACTTGTTATATTAAAAATGCACACATCTCCCACCTTGCTTTACACATGAGTGGGAAGATGTGCACAGCCAAACCCTCCTCCAGCTGCTGCTCACAGAAACACTAACTGGGAATAAAATTTGAGTCCAGAGCCAATGTGGTGTAGTGGCTAAGAGTGGCTGACTCTAATCTGGAGAACCAGATTCAATTCCCAACTCCTCCACATGAAGCCTGCTGGGTGAACTTGGGCCAGTCACAGCTCTCTCAGAACTCTCTCAGCCCCACTTACCTCACAAGGTGATTGTAGTAGGGAGAGGAAGGGAAGGTTATTGTAAGTCACTTTGAGACTCCTTAGGCTAGAGAAGAGCAGTCTGTAAAAACCAACTCCTCTTTTTCACTTTAAAGACCAACAACATATTCCAGGGTATAAGCTTTTGTGGGTCAAATCCAACTTCATCATATACAAATAGGAATAAAGATCCATCAACCCTTCTACCTAGGTTTGAAGGTTGGAGGGGTGTTACAAAGAAGGGCCAGTTGGAGTCAAGAAGCAGAGGTACAATGCAAAACACAATCCATTTGATTAATGCTGGGAGTTATGCATAGAATTGGGAAATGCAGAAAATCAACATCTGTGATGAGATAAGAATAGGATAAGAGGATGATTGAGAATGATGCCGTGTGGCGGGAACATTCGGTAACTTATCTCAATGTCATGACATGCTTGCCAGACACACATTGACTGATTTGTTCTCTCTCTTCCCCTTTACCCCCCTCTGCCACTGATACTGGAAGCTGCCTTTCCCTGGTACCCATGGAAATGAGGGATGCTGTAACATTTCACAACCACACCATTTCAACTCAAACATCCCAATTTTGATCTCATTTTTTCTTGCATGAATTGAGCCCATGGCTCTTTATTGTTGTTTTACTTACCACTTCCTTGCATCAGATTTTCTCCATTATATTTTGGGCATTCTCTTTTGCATCTATTGTGTGTAAATGTCACTCAACATATAAATGCCATAGAATTGGGGGGGGGGGCACCAAATTGGCATAAAAGAATCAGATCTACCAGCAATGAAAAAGGGCGAAACAAAAAGGTTCACAAAAGAATATACAAAAACTGCACAAAATAAAAAGGGCATATCTATATATCCATAATGGAAAACATAGATTCTAGTCCAGTAGCACCTTAAAGACCAACAAGATTTTTAAAGTTTAAGCTTTCAAGAGTTAAATCTCACTTCATCAGATACCAATGAAAATGGTGTCATCGAGTGAGGTAACAGGTCAAAAATCCCCAAATTTCTCTGAGTGCTTCTAAAAGCCAGAGGTAGTTTGAATATAATTGTTTTTCTTGCCAAAGCTAATAAATAGGTAGATGGAGGTGGGATTTTGATTGCTTACATTCTGAGTATCATTCATTTTATCAGAGATGAGCATGAGAAGAAAAGGGTGGATCCCTGATCAGACTTATTAGAAGTCTTGCATTAAGATGAAACTGCTAAAGAGGCGGGCCCACTGGTCTTGCTTATGGCTAGAATGTTGCTATGACCAAAGTATGTATACTATCCTTAAAATCTTTTTTTCTTATGTAATATCTTTCAAATGACTTTCTTTCTTTCTTTCTTTCTTTCTTTCTTTTTTTCTTTTTTTCTTTCTTTCTCTTCCACAAAGCATTGTCCATATCTGTAAATACTATTATCATATGAGATGTATTCATAGTATAAAGTTAAGAAAGCATTATCTTTGTGAACACAATCCACCTTTCTTTTTTCTTTTTTTCTTTTTTACAATCCACCTTTCTAACTAAAAATCTCTAGCAGTATTTTCCATTGTAGAGCATCTAGTAGACCTGTTCTTAAGAATGTAAGCAAAGCCATGTTGGATCAGACCAATGGCCCATCCAATCAAACACTCTGTGTCACACAGTGGCCATACCCCAGGTACCATCAGGAGGTCCACCAGCAGGGCCAGAACTCCAGAAGACCTCTCACTGTTGCCCCCAAAGCACCTAGAACACAGAGTATCACTGCCCCAGACAGAGTGTTCCCGCTATACATTGTGGCTAATAGCAACTGATGGAACTCTGCTCCATATGTTTATCCAATCCCCTCTTGAAGCTATCTATGCTTGTCCTGTGGCAGTGAATTCCACATGTTAATTACTCTTTGGGTGATTCTATCTGTTCTAAGCCTACTGCTCATTAATTTCGAGTGCCAATGAGTTCTTGTATTGTGATAAATGGAGAAAAGTACTTCTATCTCACTGCCTAGCCTGTAAAGCCATTCTCAGCCTTCTTCTATGGCATTCCAAGGGTGCAGGTGATCTTGGAAATATTTATAGCTGGGGGCTGATAACTGACTTGCCTGCTGAATTAGAGCTGGAGGGTGGAGATGATTCTGAACCAGCTCTTGGCTGCAAGTCTGGGCATGCCTGCACCTCATTTTCCTGCTGGTCAACTTCTGTCAACTCTGGGCTAGCTACACAGGGCCCATCCTCCTCTGAGGAGTCCTCACTGTCACTGAGCCCTGGCTAGACCATGACAACTGCCCATTTATACTTACTCTCTGTTTCCTGTTAATTAAACAGTTTTTAATCCACAAGACGACTTGTCCTCTTATCCCATGACTGCTGAGTTTACTTAGAAGCCTTTGATGAGGAACTTTATCAAAAGCTTTCTGGAAGTGTAGGTAAACAAGATCTACTGGGTCGTCTTTGTCCACATGTTTGTTCACCACCTCAAAGAACTGTAAAAGGTTAGTGAGACAAGATCTTCCCTTACAGAGTCCATGCTGATTCTTCCTCAATAGCTTTTGTTCAGCAATGTGCCTACTAATTATATCTTTAATAACAGATTCTACCAACTTACCTGGTATTGGCATTAGACTGATTGGCCTTTAATTTCCCGTATCTCCTCTGGAACCCTTTTTTAAAGATGGAGGTTACATTAGCTACCATCCAGTCCTCAGGAATTGAGGCAGTTTTTAGTGATCAATTGCATATTTTTTCAGGAGATTCACAAATCCACATCTGAGTTCTTTCAGAACTCTTGGATGTATACCATCTGTGCCTGGGGATTTGTCAGTTTTTAATCAGTCCATCAGTTCTAAGACTTCCTCTTTTGTCACCTCAATTCAACTCAGGTCCTTCAACATCCCTCCAGAAATTGGTGATTCTAGTGTGGGCAAGCACCTCCCATCTTTCACAGTGAAGACAGAGGCAAAAATGCATTCAGTTTCTCTGCCATTTCACTATAATCCTTTAGTAATCCTTGCACCCCTTGGTCATCCAAGGGCCCCACTGCTTCCCTGGCTGGTTTTCTGCTTCTAATATATTTGAAGAAATTTTTATTATTTCATCTCCTGTCAGCTTTCCCCCAGGATTTCGTTTAAAAACTGTTCTGCCACCTTTTTGATTTTAAGCACCAGCAGCCTAGTTAGGAATGGGCACAAAACAGCTCACAAACTAATGTTCATCATGAAGAACTGCCATGAACTTCCACAAATTTTAAGGCAGTTTGTGGTGGTTCATGGCAGTTCATGAAGAGCAGAAAGCAGGGGTCATTGCTATCTGTTTGTTACCAACTTTTTCTTTGAAGAAAAAGTCTATAATTGTTTCTGTCACCAAGTTATAAGGGGAAATATGTGGGCTGTGATAGAAAGGACTTACAGCTTACTTTAAATACATGAAAGCTGGGAACTAGGAGATAATCATCGCCATGGGAAAGCAGCCTGGATGGCTTTTTGCTTGTACCACAGCATACCTTCTAGAGGACAGTGTTAATTAGGTACCTGTAGTTCTAATAAAAAAAATAAGAGGACAGCATAAAAATTAATATATGCATAGAAAAACTGAGATAGTATGAACACATAGTACAACCAGTGACCAAAGGCATTGGGGGGGGGGAGGAATTCTGTGATGTATTTAGGCACCAGCATTTAAGATATTTATATTAAAGTGTGGATAATGTACTCATAGCCCAAGCCTTTGGACGTGAGAGGAAACATTTCTGCCTCCTTTAAATAGAGCTCATTAAAAAGGAAAATGATTGCCTTAGCACTAACCCACAAAAATAATTGCTTGGGGAATCTAGAGCTCCACTAACATTAGGACAGTAATTGGTGAATGTATCTTATTCCAAAGGCGGCAGAAGAGGGCCCCAAGATTAAGTATGACTTTCAGTATCCAATTTTTGTAAAAAAGTGTGGATTTGAAACAATAATGCATGTGCTACATATATTTATAACCCTTCATAAATCATAGTAATTTGCCAGCTACAGGATCACTGAGTCCACATAATGTTATCTATATGACATTAAAAGGGCTAAACTAGAGATAATGGGGGCAAGTATGCTGGATTTTTAATGTATCTACCTGTTCATGTATAAAAGCAGGATGTGGTGTCCATAAAAAGTATAGGCGGACAAGAAGATCTGAACTATGCTGCTTGCGCACATTGTTGCTACAGGGATTTTTCTCCCCAGAATGGCTCATTTTTTATATTGGAAGCATTAAGATTGTAGGCAAGAGAGGGTCTGTCTTTGTGTGCATGTATGTGTGTACAGTGGGAAGTAGGACAAGGACGGTTCATCTCCCTTCTCCCTCCTAATCTTTTTTTTTATTAGACCCTTAAACCCTCCCTTGTGAATAAATAGAAAAGGCACAAGGGTTGCCAAACCCTCAGGTGGCAAACTGGAGATCTCCTGGGATTACAACTGATTTTCAGGTGACAGAGATCAGTTCACCTGGATAAAATGACCACTTTGGAAGGTGGACTCTATGCCACTGTACTCCATTGAAGTGCCTCCACTCCCCAACCCAGCCCTCCCCAGGCTCCACCCCAAAATCTCCAGGTATTTCCCAACCCAGAGCTGGCAACTCTAGATGGCACATAAACAGCATAAACCTCCCTTCTGGTTATGATCAGTTTGCTCCTAAGTTAGAGAAGTAGATTTATTGACAGCACTTAACTAACTAGTATACTATCTTTGCAAAGGCACATCTATCTGTCTTCTGAAATATGTGAACATATTTGTATATCTGCATCTATGGGTATGGCATGTATCCTACAACATCACAAAGCAAAATTTGGAGCCTCCCTAATGATGGAGGAAGACTGCAGACTTTGCTGAGCATAGTAGTAGGATGCAAACTACTGGCCTGTATTCACCCACACCTTCTGAAGATGGGAGGGCATTTAAGTTTTCTTAAGAGGGGGAGACAATTTCTGCTGATTCCCCTTTCCCACTGCAGATCTCCATCTTGCTCTTCCATCAGTGGCATCTGACTTCCTTGCCTCCCCCTCCTGTTGCAGCCCAAAATTCCCCAGAAATGCTCCTCCTTCAAAAAATGGAACCCCAGGAAAACATGAGGGGGAATCTGAGGTCTGCAGTGGGAGGGAGCATGGGTGAAAATTACCCTTTTATCATCAGAAATCCTCTGCAGGATCTAACCTTATATCTATATCCGTATCTATCCATAATATCATACAATGACATTTTAGAAGGCTTTGCCAGCTATCTGTAGCAACTTATGTTTTATTAAATCCTGACGTGTCATATCTCAGGGCGAATGATTCCTAAGCCTTCAATTATGGTAATAAGTAATGGTACAAAGGTATTACCTTTCAAATTAAAATAAATGTCTGCTCTCTGTTAAGTGTTCTGGTCCTTTGAGAGACTTTAATCATAGGCAAAATATTTTATACCGGTCATAGAAAGAATGCTTGCTTTTCATTGTCTTTATTAACCATGATGGAGTACTGTGGGGGCAAAGTTAACTAGGAACTAGAAACTACTAAACTCTATGCTAAAAAGTTAATTTGAGAGTAAAGTGCAGGTTTAATTATCTCTCTGTTATTCACAGGCAATTTTTACTGTGCTCAAATCACCTTCTATAGATAGAACAATGCAAAATCAAATCAAACAACAGTTATGTGAAAACATGAGGTAGTAACAATCAAAGCCTTAAATGAAATAAAACTTCCAGGCAAATAAAAGTAAAATCAACTATACTCACCAAAGATTTGTGTATAGCATTTCAGTCTCATTCCATCATGCTTGTGCCTGGGTCACGGTGCAGCTGATGGCCACCTGCCAGCTACCAAATGTCAGGGCTAAGGCTACCCATGGAAACAAGGCAGAAGACAGGTTCCCTTCTATCATGTCTGAATCCAGGTCCTATAGAATAACCATTTCCTGAACAGCCTTTTGCTTCGTATATTAATGGAATTTTAAGGAGTGTGGGCTACTCTGAAAGCTAACTTTCAGCTGAAAAGTGGGATGAAAAACTTTCAGTTGAAAAGTGGGATTGCACTATAACCTACCACCAGACTTTTTAAAAACTCTTACATCTGTGTAGTGGCTTAGTGTCACTGGCCTGTATCCTATCACTCCCCTAAGTAATGTCTGAAGTTTTCTTCCAGCCTAAGGAGCCGCAGTGAAGGCAAAGATACAAGTTGGAGTTAGGCTGATTAGACTGGAGGGAGGATTGCCAGGAAAAACATCAACAACCTCAGATATGCAGACGATACCACTCTAATGGCAGAAAGTGAAGAGGACCTAAAGAGCCTCTTGCTCAGAGTGAAAGAGGAGAGCACAAAGTTGGCTTGAAACTCAACATCAGCAAAACTAAGATTATTTCATCCAACCCCATCGCTCCTTGGCAAATAGAAGGGGAAGTCATGGAAGCACTGACAAAATTCACGTTCCTGGGATCCAAGATCACTGAAGACAGTGACTGCAGCCATGAAGTTAAAAGATGCCTGCTCCTTGGGAGGAAAGCTATGGCAAATCTAGACAGCATAATAAAAAGGAGAGAGATCACCCTGCCAATAAAAGTCTGCATAGTCAAAACGATGGTACTCACAGTAGTAATGTATGGCTGCGAGAGTTGGACCATAAAGAAGGCTGAACAACAAAGAATAGATTCTTTTGAATTATGGTGCTGGAGAAGACTCTTGAGGGTCCCTTGGACTGCAAGGAGATCAAATCAGTCAATCTTAAAGGAAATCAACCCTGACTGTTCCCTGGAAGGCCAGATACTGAAGCTGAAGCTCAAATACTTTGGCCACCAAATGAGAAGGGAGCACTCACTGGAGAAGAGCCTGATGCTGGGAAAGACTGAAGGTCAGAAGAAGGGGACCACAGAGGATGAGATGGTTAGACAGTGTTATCGATGCAATGAACATGAAATTGAGCAAACTCCAGAGGATGGCGGAAAACAGGAGGGCCTGGTGTGATGTGGTCCATGGGGTCACAAAGCGTCAGACTCGACTGTGTGACTGAACAGCAACAACAACAGGCTCCGTATGCTAAAGTAGGACGCTACCAACTTTGATGTTATTACTTTAATATTGCCTAAATGATTTCTGGAGGGAAAGCAGCATAGTGTGGCCAGATGTCAGAAGCTAAGCAGGGAGGGTACTTGCATAGGACACACCTGAGAAAGGCTCTGCAGAAGAAGGCAGTGGAAAACCGCCTCTGCTTCTCTCTTGCCTTGGAAGCCCCTTGCTGGGATTGCCATAAATTATCACTTGATGGTACTTACATGTGTATGTAAATGTTGTCTTGTTGGTTTCTTTAAAAGTACAGAGTCTCCCCAATAACCTAATTTTTTTTAGCCTAGTTGTCAATTCTCATCAGATTCTCAGCAGACGGCTTCCTTGTGTAAATTGATTTTCTTCTGAATATTTCTATTGTACACTCCTTGTATGTGCATACATCACATTTTCCCCATTAGTTTTGCAGTATGAACAATTTCCCTTGGCAGCTTCATGTGAAAAGCTTTTTAATTAAAATATACCATCGAGTGTTTCTTTTTAAAATCCACTTTAAACAGAGGGAAAATGCCTCCAAGTTTTACATAGGTTTAGTGCGGGAGACTGCATGATATGGTATGATTCAATGAATAAAGCAATAAAACAGGGCCACAAATAAAATATAATGCTATATATAGCTTTTGGTGGGGATGAGTATTTATACGTTTTGGTTAATAATCTCATTAGATGGTATTACAGTATGCCATAGGATTAACATGCTGTAATAATGGTGCAGAACACTCTGTAAATCCAATTGTATAATGACCCTGTATGAGAGCACTGATACAGAACCACATCATTTGTTTATAATAAAGCCCTTCCCAAGGCTCTTGCTAAAGGCACCAACCATCACACTTCAAATGAAAGGAGCAGATCCAACAAAGGTATGTTGGTTTCCTGATGGTCTGCATCTAAGCTAATGGACAGAAAAAATCTACATGGGTATAAATTGAATACTGAAAGGCAAAGGGCAATGGTGGGTGACAAAACTGGAACTGGAAAGGAAAAAATGCCAAGAGGATGAAGCTGCAAAAGGCAGCAAGTTAGCAGACTACTGTACCTTTTCTTGAACAGGACCCTGTGCAGGCACAGATATGCTGTCAACGCTGGTTCCACAGCTGAGTTTGGAGGAAGAAGAAGAAGAAGAGATTGGATTTATACCCCGCCCTTCACTTGGAGTCTCAGAGCGGCTTACAAACTCCTTTCCCTTCCCCTCCCCACAACAGACACCCTGTGAGGTGGGTGGGGCTGAGAGAACTGACACAAACTGCTCTTTCAGGAACAGCTGTGCCTGAGCTTGTGACTGACCCAAGGTCACATCAGCAGATGCAAGTGGAGGAAGTTCTGCTTTCAGTGCTTGTGTCCTTTCCATGTCTCTTTATCAGTAGGGTTTGCCTTGACAAAGATCTGGAACACTAGAAACATGCTTCAGACAATTTATTGGGGGATATATTGCCAGTTCGCTGGACCGATCATAAGGGTAAGAATGATAGCCACAATGAAAATTTTGGCACTGTCAGTGCAGCCCTGTAGGCAGCTGAGCGTAAAGTGTGAGCCCCAGCAGGGCTGGAACCAAATTGGATTGAAGGGGCAGTTCAACAGGATTATCGTTGAGGAAAGGAAGCCAGGGCATGATCTAAAAACCCATCTTGAGGGGAACTGGAAGATGAGGTGTGAAGGGAACAGGCAGAAGTGCTGGCAAAGAGAGGGAGAAAGGAAGGAAGCAGGAGGAAGGCACTTGGCAAAACACTCAAGGGCCCCATGAGCAAGGTGAAGTTCTAGTTATCACCCTTGCCTCAGCAAAACTGAAGCCTAACTTGGAAATATTTATAGCGATGCCAAATCAAGAAGAAACAACAGACTGTCCATGGGACTGGTGAGCTGTGGGGTGTGTGTGTGAGAGAGAGAACCAGACTACCTCTTCCATCTCCATTTTGTAACTTTGAGTGACTCACTATGAGTGGCACCAGTGCACTCACCACCCCCAATTGACTTTCATGAATACATTTTAGGATCTTGCCCCTTTGTGATAGACATTGCCTACGTATTTTTTCAGCTGGCATCTTACAAGGATGGACAGGAACTGAGCAAGGGTAGTGTTACCTTTATTAAACTGCTGTGAAAACGGAATGCTAGATTATTTGGGATTCTATGGGTGATTGACAGAATAACAGTTGTTATATTGTTATGTAGTTGAGCAATCTAAAGCTATTAACTCTTGCCATAGAAGAATAAGAAATGTTTCAGTGGTGGGCGGCAGCACATGAAGGGTCAGCGTAACATAGAATCCACCAAACATATTTGACAGATATTTTTTCCAGGCATTCAGCTTCTCTCTCCGCTGAAGTCAATAGTTGGGGGGGAGGTACAGGCATTAAGTACATTATACCAGTATACTGGGAACTCTGGCTGGGAACTCTGGGCTGAGATATAAGTTAACATCCAAGTCCCTGGGTTTCTGAATAACATGACTGTCCTTGTTATTGTGCAGTTTATTTCCAGCCTCAGCCAGTGACCAGGATTGCAGCATGTTTTGTGTTATCGGTGTGTGTGTGTGTGTGTCATAAATCAGTTTTCATGTTTTCCCTTATGTGAGTTTACTAGAAAAACATTTTTAAAATAAGAACTAAATGCTTTCTGTTCGGCACAAAGGGTGTGTAGAAGGAAGGAGAGCAAAAGGAGCAGAATTTAATTTTAAAATAAAATCTGTGCTTGAATATTGTAAAGATAAAACATAGGGATTAATTATAAGGGGGGGGGGAACCCTTTATAAACATGTTAACAAGGAAAATGCACTTAGAAACACTTTCCAAGACAAGGCAATTGTTTTCCTTGCAGAACTCTGCAGAGAGAGAGGGGGCAGGGGAAACAAGTATAAGAACTACGAAAATGATAATCCTATAACATCTGATGTGCATTTTGTGGGTAGATGGATCTTCCAGCTGCAGAGACACACAGCCCAGTGATGAGACTAACTAGGGCCCCAAGAAGTAGATGGGAGCCCTTGTCCAAATGCAGTCCCTGTTCACAATGCAGAATGGGGGTGATATAGCATTTCCCCTCCCCCATCTTGGAGTGTGAATGGGAGTTCCATTGGATGCCTCAAAGGTAGGCGTACATCTTCACCCAGTCAATGTGTGCAGTTCCAAATCCAGCCAAAAATTATACACGAAGGACTGGACAATTATTTGTGTTTTGCTTTGCTTTTCTTTTTCTTTCCACTCTTCCAGATTTCATTTCAAAACTGGTATAACAATCTTAACTATTTGTATATGCAAACAATGGCGTGACAGCTGCTTGTGATGTGCTTGGGTAGAACAGAGGTGAACAACTCACTCATATGGGCCATAAAGTGATCTTGGATGGAGCTAAACAGACCATCCTATGACATCACTGTTGTTATGGGCAGGTGGGTTGGCAACTGCAGCATCTTGAGCCCTTGAGATGCTGCCATTGCTAAGATGAAGGCAAGCAGATGACTGAGGCTGCCTGAGAGGCAATATTCTGGCCCTGCCCCTGGTGAGGGGAAACTTCTCCACTGTCACTGAAATGCAAGTGTCTTGGTCTCAGGCTGAGGAGCCGGGGCCTCTTGGGAAGGGGTGCCATGGGCCACATAACATGGCTCTGTGATCTGCATGCAGTCCATGACCCATATTCTGTGTACCATAAATGCCGGCCTAAGCAGCACACCATTTGTGTAAAACAGGTTGCCAGATGATACTGGTGATTTTCACCATACCATCTCACAGCGTGTTTTTATTATTATTGGCACTGGTGTGATCAAAATAGCTAGAAGAACTGGGTGGCAGTGAGCTTCTTGGTTTTGACTGCTAACCTCCATGCAGCAGCATCATGTGTGGAATTTATGCCACCATTTGCAAATGAGTCACCAAATCTAAGAATCATCAAATCTCGACAGAAATGGGACCTTTGAAATGATTTGTTCATCACAAAATGGGGGGGGGGGGGTTTCATTGTGTTTCAGGGCTAGATGAATCTTCTATATGTCCTAACAGTGGAACTCAAATTCTCTTTATCTTGAGCTAGCAAAAACGTATATGGAGAGAACTCTTTTTGAACATGTACACATTGTCACTAGAAAGCAAGTGTCCCCCTGAACAAACAGCATGCATGGAACACCATTCTGTGCCCAAGAGACTCTGTACATCATACCAGCACGACTGGAGCAGTGTTCCCTCTAAGCTGAGTTAGTGTGAGCTAGCTCACAGTTTTTTAGCCTGGCTCACACATTTTTGTCTTAGCTCGGGAAGGGATGGCTCCAGATCAAACTAATTTATGCAGTAGCCAAATCGCTTGCTCACAACTTTAATGCCAGTAGCTCACTAAGTAGAATTTTTACTCACAAGACTCCACAGCTTAGAGGGAGCATTGGACTGGAGTCTGAATCCCACTTAATAATTAGCAATAAACCTTTGCAACATGATTCCACTCTACAACCTTCAATAATCTGTAATCCAGTTAACACTGAATGTTCACCCTCCTCACTTTGTTCTGAATACCAGCAGTCCTAAGGATATAAATTTCAGTGTAGCTGCATGATAGAAATGTGGCCGGTAGGTTGGTTGAAATTAGACCTGAAGACCCATGTCACCGAAAGCATCTTCCCTAGACTTCCCAATATATTATCAAACTTTGCTTTAGAGAACTGAAGACAAGAATATGGATTTCTTGCTTGAGTCATTTTAATTATCAGGATCTTTGTTCAGAAGGTGTCTTTGTGAACCCAGGGAAACTTGAGCCTGTAGTATCTCACAATGCATGGTTTGGTCATGGCCCAGAGACATAAAAACTGCAAAGTATGAAAAATGATTTCGGTTCATTTTATACCACCAGTGGTATTTTAAGGGATTTGAACTTTTTGCTGTTTATTATAGGCAGGATAATACTGTACTACTTCGAAACTCAAAGAATTAAACATTCAGTTGTGGAGCTGGGTCAGCATTTAGTCTTAGCATGTTTGTACCACATCACCTATTGTTGCTGAAACAAAGAATGCATTTTAATAAATGATCTGATTTTGCAAATTCTCTGATCTTTATTTTCCACATAGACAAGATCAGTTCAACATATACTTTGCCCACTTACAAAGTCTAAATAATTTGAATTACAACATCAGCTTGTTCTTCCACAATGCCATCTAAATTTATACAAGAACAAGATGGGTCTTTGCTTTGAAAGTCATAAGGAGGACTTTTAAAATACTACATAGACTAGAATATTGGTCTTACTGATAATCAGCGTGCACATCAGTTTCATTGTCAGAAACACTTTTAACTCTTGGTCATGTTCATAGGGAACGTTGTCCAGCTTCAATATTGTAGTATGGATTATCCTTCATATGTTCTTAAAGCAGGATGTACGCTGTACATGTATATACAACAGTTGGTTCAAGCGCAGACTTTGTGGTGTCATGCTTTCATTCAAAACCACGATGCCAGTTTTTGTTCCATTACAATCACACGGCATCTAAATATGCAATATATTGTTTTGCAAATGCAAATAATTGTTGCAGACTGGCCTTCATGATGTAATGAAATGGCATATATTGCACATACTTTTTTAGAAAATTAAGGGTTGTATCATAAATATACGGACCAGTATATGACATTGAAGAACAGGAAGGTAAATGGGAACAGTGCTCTTGCATAAAGATCAATCCGTTTCGCAGCTGAGGGGATAACAGGTTTGGGAGGAGGAGGCTTCTTGTTGTTCTTTGCTTGAGATTTCCCAAGCCCATTATTGACTTCAATGGGCTTTCCGTAACAGTCATAGTTGGACAGTTCAAAATCTCTTGGCAAACTTCCAACAATACTGAAGTCATTGGATCGCAGGTCAGATTTCGAAGTACAGACTTTTTTGCATCGTGTCTCTCCAACCTACGAAACACAGAGATTCAGAAATGATACAATTCTTAAGAATGTTGCTTTGAAGCACTAGATACCTCTCAGATAATGCACACACAAATTCTTGATCATTGGTTTTGCAAGGATTGCTGCTTAACCGGACTACTTAAGTATGGTTAGACAGTCATATCATGGTGAGTCCATTCCAGAATGAGGTAATCTGAGTCACCAAGTATGTGGGTAGCACACAATTCTTCTAGGGCAGGTCTAGAAGAGGTAACCTGTAAGTGGCCTGAGATCCCAAAGTTCCCAGGTGAAGAAGTTCAAGGTTCCCAACCAAGTCTGGGTCTTACTGAAACTGCTCATTTTGATATAAGACTTGCTTGAATTTCCCTTTAAATGAAATCGGTGACAACCAGAAATATGTGAAACACACTCTCTCATACCAAATTGTGTAGTATTAGTTGAACTCTTTTTGCTTCCTTCAAAAGTCCTCAGATGTTTTGCTGAGGCTCCTTATCATGGGATGATCTCATACATGCTCAAATTACCCAACCATTTACACGGGAATCATTGTGTGGGACCCCCTCCAATGGAATCTCCCAGTGAGATGTTCATTTATTGCGTATGCATTCAGTCCTACTTATCTGATTCAGTCATGTAGTTTCAGACTGCGGTTTGCATAGGATCTGCTCATGGATAAGAAGTTCCCATGTGGCTGGAAGAATGTTGGAAAGCCACCTGAGTCCTACTGGAACCATTCAAACTGCCCTTAGTCGTGTGACCAAGTGTGAAGACAGTTTAGTGGAAGCAGAATGAACATACGTTTTCTGCCTTTCAAGGCATTTGTTTTATCAGGACAACAAATATACATTTAGACCTCTTTCACTGAAAATGTTGTCCATCTTCACCCGAACTGAGGCTTGGATGCTTTCCCTATTCCCTATTGCCTACCTCCTTGTTTTCAATGCCTTCTGCCAGACTTTTTGTTTGTTACTTTGGTGTACCTCCAAATAACTGTTATTGGCCCTCCTCCCTGGTTGTATTGTTGTGTGCTTGTGTATTTATACAATTTTACTGAATTGCTTAAGTATTTTATATATGCTTTAATTTAAATGCTGTTTTAAAGTATTAAATGTTTTGATGTTCGCCACCTTGGGGCCTGATTTGGGTGGAAAGGCAACATGGAAGGGTTTTAAATAAATAAATAAATCTTATTTTGAAATGAATATGGTTATGTTTTCTGGGGCTTACTCCTAAGTAAGTGTGGCTAGGACTGAATTCATAGTCATCATTACTAAAGCTAGCTGGGCTGGGCCTTAAGGGCTTGGATCCACCAGAACATTTCTCGATATGGAAGCATTTCTGCCCACAGAAGATAATTACATCCCCCTTCCCACTGCAACCCAAAAGGCCCCCTGAAATGTAGACAACAGCAATGATCAGGAATTTAAACCCAGAGAAGCATGGACTTGCACATTTTAAGATTAAGTTTGAAATCACACACTCCCCTCACCTCCTACACCTAACAAGCAGTTGTCTGTCAGGTGCAGCTCCACCTCCACAGCGGCTTCTAATACTCCTCCCCCCTCCCCCTCCTACACTGGACAGGCAGCTGCCTCAGGTGTAGAAGAGGAAGTGGGATGGCTTCCAACACACATCCCCCAACTCCTACACCTAACAGGCGGTTGTCTGTCAGGTGCAGCAGTGGTTGCATGGTGCTTAAAGCCATGAGGGAGCCCGCCCCAGCAGTAACGCCTTAGTGATCCTGCCGGCCCCACCTCCACAGTGGCTTCTAATACTCCTCCCCATCCCCATCCTACACTGGACAGGCAGCTGCCTGTCAGGTGTAGGAGAGGAGGTAGGATGCTTACAGCCACTGGGGAGGTTTGCTCAGCAGGATTGCCTTAGCACTACTGCTGGCCCAGCCTCCCTGATGCCTTTAAATACAATCCCCCCCAACACCAGACAGGCCAGTGTCTCTAAGGTGTAGGAATGAATGTTTATGGGGAGATAGTAAAGGACATTTGTAGGAGCCATTTCGATGCATGCCTCCCTCATAAACCTGAAGAAATGTCCACCACATCACCACTCCCTCACACCAACTCCCCCTCACACCTCTCACCTCTTACTGCCCCCAAGAAAGCTCCTGGCAAACGTCGAGCCAGATACACCAACGCTACAAGGAGGAGGCAACCTAGGAATGCAGCAAAGACATTTTCACATAGTACTCCTGCAGTGCACTGAGCTGCACAGGCCAAGTACCAGCAAGATCACCCTGAGGTGCTCAGAACAACACAGTCTCCATATGAGCAAAACAATCTAGGAACACAAGTAGAGAGGCCATCACTTTCGTGGAAGGTAGCAGGAGTTGACTTAACAGACTGCTTCTTAAATGGACAGTTCTATGTGGCCTGCTCCAGAGTGAGCTCACCAAGCAGCCTGGTGATCCTAGCAGCTGAGGGCAGAACCACCAATGTGGTCTAGAGAGAGGTCCTTCAGTAGAGAGAGAAAAAGTATGTATGTCTCACTTCATTTCTTACACTACAATCTTCTCCATTAGAATTCCTACAACAAATGTCACATTTCAAATTTCACATCATCAGTATTATAACTGGATTTATGGAACTGAAATACCATGGCGAAGCACGGGTACCAGGCTAGTTAGCTATATTTACAGACCCTGACCTGGATGGCTACTCTGATCTCATCCGATCTCAGAAGCTATAAAGGGTCAGCCCTGGTTAGTATTTGGATGGGAGATCACTAAGGCAGTCAGGGCTGCTATACAGAGGCAGGCAATGGCAAACCACCTCTGTTTGTCTCTGGCCTTGGAAACTCTACAGGGTCACCATAAATCGCCTGTGACTTGATGACACTTTCCACCAATGTTTACAGACAGCTATTCAAATATGTCAAAGTCAGGGCTATTTTTGGGCAGGAACGCACAGGAACGGAGTTCTGGCTGGCTTCAGAGTTGGCCACGCCCACTACAGCCAAAACCTCTGCGCATGTGTGGCTACAGAGGGAAGGCCTGGAGAGCCCCCCCCCGGCGACTCCGAGGTGGGTGGGCCGGGGGGGCTGGAAGGATTGGGGAGGCATTTAAATGCCTCTCTGTGCCTTCCCCGGCCTGTCCAAGGGCCGGCTTGCCCACACTGCCCACAGCTGCAGGGCATGGGGTGTGGCCTAATATGCCAATAAACTGTGTGGTCAGGGGTGTGGCCTAATATGCTAATTAGTTTCTGCTGTTGGGTGTGGCCTATTATGTTAATGAGTTATGTTAATGAGTCCCTGGTCAAAGTCATTATTCTCCTAGCAAGTAGTCACTAAAGTCATCAGCAGATTAGATGCGTGAGACAGTGTCTATAAATTGGCATAATGAAAATTTGGCTTTTCAGATCCAGGAGGATTTGTTAATGCTGACCATGTAATCTCTCTCAGAAATCACACAAGTAGCTAGATTTAAAAAAAAAAAAGGAGACAAGATGCATCTTCTATTTCTCTTCCAACATTTGGCAAAAATGCTTTTGCATCTTATAATTTGCACTTAAGAGTCGTAATGTGGCAACACTCCAGCCAAGACTATCATACTTTATTCCCCCTAGATTTAGGAGATGGACATATGGCAAAACTGGACCGTACGTCCAATCAGAAGCCCAGGTACCTGTTATAGGCAAAAGTGTGTTTCATCAATTATGCCTGGAAGACCAGCTCTGCTCCCACTCCATGGAGAGGTATCTCCATCCACACCTTGTACCGTCACTGCCTACATTTTTATTTCTGGGAGTGTAGCTGACAGGCAACAAGAAATCTGGCAACCTTTAAGTTGAACCTGTCCTGCTTTTTTACTTTTGAACTAAGGAATAGTCTTTACTTCTCAAAGTAGCTGCAGATTGTCAAATCAAATGGAAACTTTAAATATTTTTCTTTCTGTTCCACTGACTAAGTGCGGCCTGTGTGTGTGCTCTTTTGTACGTATTGAAATAGCAGGGTCAATAGAATTTCTGACAGATGCTGCTGATGCTACAAATAATCACTAGAGGGTGCAAGACAGTAATTTGTTTCTTACTAGGAATGTAGCACCGCTTTGTGTTGCTATGGGCCAGAACCATAGTTATCCATTTTCCATTAAAATGCCAGAACTAAGCACTGGCAGCTATGTATACTTATAATTTCCCCAGATCATTGATCCATTTTTACATAATTCTTTTACAGTTTAGCAACAGTTCTACAGCTACCGTCTGAATTTAAGAATGGGGTGACAAGTGTATTCTATTATGCAGTTACATAATCTTGCTTTCTCCACTTTTAAGATAGCCCATTTGGTTATCTCTGAGGATAAGATATATGATTTTGTAATGGAGGCATTTTCAACTCTGCCCTTGTCAGGGACCAACTATTATCTGGTGAGGTTTAGACTCACAGACTCTCAGAACCTTCACAAGAGTTGGGGGGGGGAGAGACAATTAGGATGGTCCTCCCCAGGAGGCTTATGGATCCAGAGGGCTTCCTGATGTCTCTTGGGGATTTCCTGGTCCGGAATGCTCTTGGGTTTACTAAAGAACTTTGCACAATGAAATGGTTGGGTCAGAGTGCAAATGGAGAAAAACTTGAAGCAAATGCTACCAAACACAGCTCCCCAAGTGGAATGATGGCCCCTGGGAGTAGCAGAAGTGTTCTGGGGCTGGAATGACAGCCACTGGAAGTAGCAGAACTGTTTTGGGACAGGAATGACAGGTTCCAGACTGGAGTGACAGCCTCTGGCAGTAGTAGAAGTGTTCTGAGATTAGATTGACAGCCCCCCCCCCCGGGGATTATGGCCTCTGGGAGTAGCAGAAGTGTTCTGGGAATGGCATGACAGCCCCTGGGAGGAGCAAAAGTATTCTGGGGCTGGACTGACAGCCCCCAGAGTGGAATGATGTCTCCTGGGGTAAGAATTAGTGCTCTGGAACTGCAATCACAAACTGTAGTGTGGATTGATGTCCCTTACATTTTAATTAATTTTTAAAGGTGTGTAGTTATTCCCCCACCAGCTCCACCTAAACACTGGTTCTGCCTGTCAGCTGCTCTGTTTCGTTGCAGAATGATATTGGTGTCAGCCACCTCCTTTATCGACAAGTATAAATCTTGCCCCTCTCCCCTTTCCATTTCAAGTGTCCAGTTCTGCTTCCTTCCTGTGCAATGTACTTGTGACCAGCAGAACCCAGTGCCACTATGCAAGCAAAAGGAGGACTAATGTTAAACCAGAGAATCCCTGCAGTTACAATTTGCAGAATGCCCAGCAGAACCCAGGGCCACTTAAAAGAACTGCTCTCAAAGCACAGACTCACAAGATATCCAAGCAAGGGGGTGAATTTTGCAAGCTTTGTGCAAGAAAATGGGAAGAGAACACAGGGAGGCTAGCAAAGGGGGGGCTCTTGAAATGGACATGACTAATTTGAAACTGACCAGGGTATTTCCAAGGCTGGAGAATCCCCCCCCCCCCGAAGTTTGTTAAAGTTTTCATTGAGGGGAGACAGCCTGTCTGGAAATTTATCCATTCACCAACCAGCAGGAGGGTCCATGACCAGCTTGAAAGTTTGTGAAAAGTTCCTGTCAGTTTACCTGCCACAAATTTCACTTTGCAAACCACGAACTAGCCAAAAGTCATCACTGTCAAGCTCTGGCTAATTTTGCTTATTTTGCCTGCTTTATAGTTACTTTCGTTTTAGCTGTTCTGGATTTTCTCAACGCACCTTCGCCTTTGCTTGTCATGTGACAGTCCTGGGGGGTGGGGAGTGAATGTTGTTAGAGTGTAGGGGAGTGATTACTTGTAACTTCCTGAAGTGAGCTGAGGATGGTTTCCCATGAGACTGTCCTTGGAGATCTGTTGTGCCAGCTAGCTTAGACAGGACAACCATATATTTATCAAGGTTGCCATAATAATGGAATGATTTAGATATGATGTGTGAATGTCTGGAATGTGGAGTTTAACTATATCTTGTACTTTCCCACCTTTGAATTCAGTCCTAACAAAAGTTCTGGAGTTTACAGCATCTTCAAATCTCTAATAAAGCATAACACTACCAAAAGTGTGTGTTGAGAGTGAGTTGCCTGGGACCCTGACAATCACAAACTTTATTTCATGAGCGGGTTCATGCCCATCCCTACTTTTTCACCCAGGTTTTTAGTCAGAGGTTTTATCTTTGCTGTTTTTTAAATGGTCTGTTTGTTATATAGATAGTTTTAAACTGCTTATTGCCAATGGCTTGTTTTAGTGGTGTTAGCCAAATTGCCTTTTGTTTTTAATAAATGTGGGGAATTATGATGATCAAAATGGCAATTGGCAAATAGAGAGCAATAACCTTTGTATACAGTCCCGCCTTTTCCAGTAAGCCAGAAAGTAAACGCAGAGACCAAGTCTTTAAGAAATGGTTTCTTTACTGAGAAGTCTTCACAAGCATACAATAAATTCAAGCACACACACAAGAACACAGACCTAAGAAATGCAGACCAAGCAACAAAGTCCCTGTAACACATGTAAGGCAACAAACATTTAATAATATAGGACCAAAAATGGAGTGTTCCAATATGGGACTGAATGACATACCAAAAGGTTTGTTTTTTGGGGCCACAAATATATCTGACTTTATGTCAGAAGTAGTTGCATATACTGGAAATAATATCAGTACCAATATGCACCTTCCAGTTTAGGTCCTAAAAGTGCAAGTAAAACTGCCTTATCAGGGACAATGTGGCATCAATATGTGATTGCCAAATTGCCTTATCCGGGACAATGTGGCATCAATATATTGGTTGGTGTATTTTGTACTTTGTACTATTTGACCTCTGATAAAGGCTCTTGTGAGCCAAAACGCGTCAGGTCATACATCAGGTTTCTTTGTAATTTGTTACTTTGCACATTTTATTAGGCTTTATTTGGGGCCCTACAAGGTTTTTATATGTCTTTGTAATAAACACTCTTTTGTCTATACTTATATTTTTTAAATTTTGGCCCTCAATAAGTTTTCTAAACTTCCTTCGGAGATTTTTGATTGGTTGGTTTAGTTCCCCCTCCCTTTTTGGGGTTTGTTCTCAATGAAGCATCAAAAAATGGAGTAAATACCATCACAGGCTGCAGAGTTATTTTAGATGAGAAGCAGGAAGAGCCCGGGTAGACGAGGCCCACCATTTGTGGGGCCGGACGAAGGAGGGAGAAGGACCCAGCAGGCTGGGTTACTGGTAAAAGGGGGTGGCGGGTCATTGTTGGTTGTTTGTTGTTAGTTTTGCAGTTTTAGTTCCAGGGTACACATTTCGTCACAACTCTTGGCGGTGACAGCATGGGGCCGGATCCGTTTGGTGGAAATCGGCCTGCGTGCCAATTTCCGGAGGTGGGGACCCCCTTTAAGGGGTCTTGGCATGAGGGCTGAAGGGAGCAAGAATACTCAAGGACTAACAGAGATTGCCCTCATTGCCAGGTGGCAGGGGAGTTCACAGAGGGGCAGGCGTCCAGGTGAACCCCGGCAACCTGCCATCTCGCAGTCTCTACCCATGCCAGCTGGCTGGGTAACGGATACCGTGGCTGGCGGACGGGTCAGCCAACGGGTCAGATCCGGTGGACCCATGCTGCACCAATGCCTATAACAGCTGTAATCAATAAAGTTGTGGCCAATTTTATCCACCTAATTTCCAAAGAAACTGTGTGTGAGTGGTCAATTTAAACGGGGCAGTAGGCTGACCAAGCCTCTCCACCCTGAATACATTCTGGAACTGCAACTCTATCCTATTTAGTATTGGCAAAAAGAGCTGAAGGCAAAAATCCCAGATATAATGAGGAGCAGACAAGCACAGAACCCCCCAAAAGATGTTTCCAATCCAAAGTTTCAAGCCAATTTATCAGTAAGTAATGGGCTCAATTGAGATAGATCCAGGTGGGTAGCCATGTTGGTCTGAAGCAGCAGAACAAATTTAGAGTCCAGTGGCACCTTTAAGACCAACAAAGGTTTATTCAAGGTATGAGCTTTCGTGTGCAAGGCACACTTATTCAAATACACTGGAATGGTAGATGAGGTTCTAAACTTATAGACAGGCTCAGTTAGGGTTGCCAAGTCCTTACTGTATGTAGAGCGGGGGACTCCAGCGCTGCTCTGGGAGTCAGTGTGTGGGCGCAAAGCGCGCGCTGCAATTATGTCACCCGGAAGTGACGCAACCACGTTGGGCACGCCGGGGGCGGGGCCACAGTCATCCTAGGAAAAACCATAGAGTTTTCCCTCGGATGACCACAGCCCCGCCCCCAACGTGCCCGACGTGACTGCATCACTTCCGGGTGACGTGCTGACGCCGGGCATGTTGCGTGCTTTGGGGGTGGAGTTCCCCCACGGGGCCCGATCTGCCGGCAGCGGGTAACGGGCCTCTCGGGTGGGGGTTTCCCCGCCCCCCTGGGGGGACTTGGCAAGCCTAGGCTCAGTTGAGCTTAGTGACAGACAGAGAAGAGGAGCAACATTCTTTCTCTATTGAACGTGGATAATGTATAATGCTGATTCATTGATACACAAAGAATACTGAAAATGGTGTGCATTTTCATATGAAAAATTTGTCTAAAGAAGCAGAAAATCACATGAAAATAAAGAATCTTGAATTTAATTCACAAAAGGAAGAAATGAAATTGCAATGGAAATTTGGGGGCTTGAAACAGCAGGTATGGGCATTCAACCATGTCCCTAAGTGTGTAGTTTAGCCTTGAATCAGCATCCATAATTTGTGTTTGGCTGTTGAACATGCTTCTTTGCAGCATTACAAACAAATTTAACTAATGTACCTAAGGTACCTAAAATGCCTGCTATGCTTAACATGGTCTCTGTCTGAAGTCATGAATGTTTGAACAATTTGTTGCCCAGCCACCCACACCACCCACGTGCACTGACCTGTAAAGTGCTGATGTGCACAGGAGTGCCTGTGCCATTCACTGTATTCTTCTTAGCGGCATTTCCACCTTTCCCTTCGGCTTGCTCTGTCTTTGCCATCTTTGCCTTTTCAGCTTCAATTCTCTTTGGGTTGTTCAGCATGACTTGAACCACGGCATACTCAACCAGAGAAGCAAACCCAAAGAGAAGGCACGCAATAAGCCATACATCTAAGGCCTTCACATAAGACACTTTGGGGAGCTCAGCAGCAAGAGTTGTACATTCAGATGCCAAGTTGAGCACTGAAAAAATACCTAAGGGAGGAGGGAGAAAAAACTATCAATGCATTAAGTAAGGGAAACCCTCCTGCATTGCTAGCCCTTTCCCCTTCTGCTACATGTCACACAATGAAGCTGCCAGATTTTAAACAATATTTCCTAAAAAGGAATACAACTGACTGATATACCACCACCCTACCTGTTAGTGAAGGAGATGAATATGAATGTATATGGTGAATGATGGAATTGATTACATACAGTGATGCATAGTAATTCTGAGCACATTCATAACAATTTCATTGCTGCCCATGGTACATAATTTTAAGATGTGGATAGTAATTAAAAGGGGGCATTTGATCTAAGATCATCATTCAAGAATTCATTCACAGAGACTGAATTAAAAAAAACACAAACACAAAACTTCCTGACTCTGAAAATGTAGTATGTTGGACAGATGTCCCAACATTAAATGCTAGCTTTCTATATGCACATGGTTTTGGGGTTTTTTTTAAACATAAAGGAGCATTCAAGTATACACTCTCCCACCAATATTCTGACAATCCAAGTTGGCTGGATCCTTGGACTTGCATCCATCTTTGGACTAAGTCAACTGCCTTTCTGAATGCTCCTTTCCCCCTCACCACTAAGTTCTAGGATATTATTGAATTGCATTAGGAAAGGAGAAAGAATTTGTTCTGCTTAATTATGCTATAAATGCTAGAATGTATCTTTGTCAATTTATCCTCTTGATGCTGGATCCTCTTTGCCCAATAAAAAGTAGAGAAAACAGACCACAAGGCCTCCTGTGTGAGTGCCCTGTTGTGGGGACTGATGGTGTTGACAACTGGAGCAAGTCCTCCAGGAAGCTAAGCCAATGAACCCAAGCACTTTGTCTACATTTAGCTATACATATGAATAAAAATAAGGTATTACATAACAGAAAGGGCTGTGGCTCAGTGACTGGCAAACAAAAGATTCAAGTTCAAACCCTGACATTTTTAAATAGAAAGGCTCTCAGCTAGTAGGCATTGCAAAAGACTTTTGAGACCCTGGAAAGCCACCACCATTGAGAGGAGACTGTACTGAAGTAGGTGGACCAATGGTCTGATCTGATTTGCTGTTATGCAGTTCAAAATCTAACTCCATAAACTCGGTGTGTAAGGACAAAATAAGTGACTACAAGAAACAAATATCACAGCTACAGTCGTGATCCATAGAGCCAAGAGCATACTGGCAGACAGCCATGAGTATATTCAACAAAGTTCCCATTGAGATAGATGCATAGATCCTACCATCATGAATCTTATTATACATGTGTGATGGTTAGCTGCGCATGTGAGGGAAATTTCCCAGTGCCATTGTCTCTATACATGATTATTTATTTATTTAAAATCATGTTGCCCTGCACCCTCAGCAAAGGTTCTTCTTGAGGTAATTCAAGGGGATATTTGCTGTAGACAACAGGGCCCACTTTAAGGGCTGGCATAGTGTCAAGGCTCATCCAGAGGTAATAAACCTCTGAATATTAGTGCTAGAAGACATCAGGGGAAGATGGCCTCTATGTCATACTTGTTAGCTCTCCAGCAAACCTGGTTAGCCACTGTGTGACACAGGATGCAGAACTAGACAGACTGCTGGTTTGATCTAGCAGGGCATTTCTTATTTTCTTATGGCCTGGCAGAGGTCACTGTTTACCCAGCAAACCTGGCCAGGAATGGGAAATTATCACAGCAATGGCACAGGAGCTTCTGAAGCTGTCTCCAACTTCATGCTCTTTTTAGCTTTGCCAGCTCAGATAGAGAACGAATTTTCCAGAAGGGTGTGTGTGTGTAAATGTGCAGGTGAGTGGGTGGCATGATTACTGTGGGCATGGCATTGGAGGGCATCTGGAACCTGGCAAATACTCATTGTACATGTTCAACAGAATTCAAGATGACAGCTCAGAAATTAGCTCAGGCCATTTGAGAGTGTACATTAATCAATTCAAGCAAGATCATGAGTTAAATCTGCTATATTTTTTCTCTCTCTCTCTATGAGACACTTATGTCTTTGTTGTTGATGAGCACCAGTTCTTACCATGCATTTTAAAACATCAATGAAATGGTGTTTAAGATGGCACAAAAACAGGAAGTGATGCAGCAACTGAATGGCAGGCAGGTGGCTATCTGCTCCAGATTTTCCTGCAGGGAATGTAGCAATCAAATTGGTTGTCTACATGCCAGATGTGCAGTAACTTTATACATCCCACAACAACCTGGAAAGTCTATTATTGTGACCTGGAGACTTATTTTGCTACCTTTAACTCTACATACCATGTTCAACAAATACCTGCGTTTGCTAGTAAAGTCCCAAGAGTATTCTTTGGTTGGCCATACTCTTTAATATTTGTAGTTCATAGCTATTAAAGTTTGAAAAGTAACTTCTAAAATCCATTGACTGAAAAAATAAAGCAACTTGGTTTTCATAGCTTTGGTTGGCAGGACAGCTAAGGTCACAGTGATCTGCTGCTAGTTTCCATTTGTCTTGAATCCCAGGGTAAAAGTCCAGTCTCTGAGTGACAGAAGATCTTACAGTATTTCAAAGGAAATACAAAGTTTGACTGAAGGAAGAAAAAGATATATTTCATGAGGTAGCCCCTCTGCTCTGAAACAAAGAGTATTACCTCCCCAGAAAAAGCAAGAAAAATGTATTTGTGATCTTTTTGGAATTAGAAGGTGTCATGATCTGTGCAGGACTGGGAGCAGGGCCTAGTGCAGCCTGGTCCCAGGAGAGACCTGCATGGCAGTGAGCAGACAGCCTACAGTCCCCATAAGGCTTAGCAATGGGCTGTAGCCAATCAGAGGAGACTGTTGAACTGTGTGAGGAGAGTCAGTCTTAACGATTAACTGTGGAAAACAGGGTGTTCTTTGGGGTCTCTCTCTGCGGCCTGGTCTAGGGTTGCCAAGTGTGATCTTCGCTGCAGCCGGCTGACGGCTGCAGCGCGCGCACACGCTGCATCCTCGTCACTCAGACGTGATGCGACCACACCGGCCACTAGGCCTGCCAAATTGGGCTGGGGGGCGGGGAAACCCCTGCTTTGGAGGCCCGATTTCCACCACGGCGGAATCGGGCCCCGGGGGAAACCCCACCCCCGCGTGCACGTCACAGGGAAGTGACGTCATGATGCCGGGCACGCTGGGGGCGGGGCCACAGCCATTTGAGGGGAAAACATAGAGTCCCTGTGACGTGCATGGGGCGCGCACATGCACACGCCGGGAGCCAGGCTGGAGTCCCCCACCGCAAGGGTAAGTGCCATTTGGCAACCCTACCGGGCACACTGGGGGCAGGGCCACAACCATCCGAGGGAAAACCATTCGAGGGAAAACGGGCCTCTGGGGCGGGGGTTTCCCCGCCCCCCGGGGGGACTTGGCAAGCCTAGCCTGGTCTCACTGTGGGGACAGGCTGGTCTGGGAGAGAGGAAGATCTCCACTGGGCTCAGCATGAGTGCTAGGCAGGGTGTGGGCCTGGAAGTAGAACAGGTAGCTGTGTTACTTTATGTTTATTTTGCCTTTTCAACCCTGTTATACCCTTTTTAAGCACCTTGCCTTGTCTTGTTTTCCCTGCCCCAGTGTTGTTTTTAATAAACCCTTTTTTTGTAATTATTTTCTCTGCCTGGGTCAATCACGCCTGTGTGTTCTCGGCTGAAAAAGGGGCATGTTGGATGGGCCTGGGAGGGTACTCTGGGCCTTCTCAGGGGACCTGAAGTCCAGAGTGGTGGCGGCGGAAGGTCTTGACAGAAGGGGAGTGGGGATTTCATCTAAGAATAGGGTTGCCAAATCCAGGTTGGGAACTACCTGGAGATTTTGGAGGTGAAGCCTGGGGAGGGAGAGGTTTGGGAAGGAAAGGGACCTCAGCAGAGTATAATGCCATGGAGTCCACCATCCAAAGCAACCATATTCTCCAGGGGAACTGATCTTGGTCCCCTGGAGATCAATTATAGTAGTGGGAGATCTCCAGGTGCCACCTGGAGGGTGGGTACCCTAATCTAAGACAGCCTTTATATTTCACATGAACCAAGTGCTTGTCAGTATGATAAACAGAAGGTTAAGGAAAATGAGAGCCCGTGACTTCAAGGACTTGGAGTAAGGATGGAACAGGTCCAGTCTGGTTCTCATAATAAAATAAACAAACCCAATGCCACTGCTTGTTGCCGCAGTGATCTAGAACCCCATGGGGAATGGAAGGGATCTGTCTCAACAGAGTTGAGACTGCGGCTTGTCCCTCTTGGCAAGCCACAGAGTCAAAACCATGGCTATCCATAAAGCTGTGTTTTCTTCTGTTAAGTGAGGAATCATCCTCTAATGGGAGAAGGGAAGAGGACTCTCCTCCTTGGATCCCACCCAGAGTTATGATATGTCTGCTCCACAATCTTGTAGATCCACAGTGTAATCCCTTGCAATGGGAAAAGAAAAAAAAAGCTGAGAAGAATAATTTTCTAGGACACTGTTGAAATACTATACTTGGACCCAAAATCTGTAAAAGGAAGTAGTGTCTTACAATTTCATCAGCACTGCCCATGTACCACCAAATCATAGAGGAACCAAGCCTATATACGTAATAGTTTAAATATCTAGCACCTGTTATTCCACTTCTTCCCAAACAGGGGTCCTTCCCAAATTTCTACTCACAGTTGCACTCATATACTTCATTGGAGCTTGTTTGGGCAGATCCAGGAACAAACTGCTTATGCACTAAATATCTTGCCTTTTAAAAAGTGGAGACATACATAGGACTGAAAAAGAGAAAGTCTGGATGAAAGTGAAGAACATGGAATGAGAATGTAATTGCTTCCAGGGTCTCGCTCCTGAAGCAACCGCAAATGGACTGGTGGCATTATGTGGGTCTGACAGTAGGTGTCAATGTCAGTTACCCAGCGGCACTCTTGCAGCACTTGCATCGGGATTGATCCAAAATGACAGCCAAGAGAGAACAACAATTAGCAGTGTAGGAGCATAAACACCCATCATGTAAAAGCCAACTTGTCTTCTTAAAGTGAAGATCACTTCTATGCACGTGTAATAACCTTTGAAGAAAGAAAAACATTTAGATTCTCATGGTTCTACATTCCAGTTTTAGTATATGTGCTGTCAAAGCGAGCAGGCCATTTGAATAAATTTAGTAACCAATTCCTCAAAGACAGCTGATAGAAAGTTGATTTAGATGCTCATAATTTTGGTTATAAAGCTAGGGGGTATCAATATTACAACAAAGATGCAGATTCTTATGGGGCATAAATGGAAGTAGTTCTTCCTGCTACCTCCTGCAACAACCAGCCCCCCCCCCCAAAAAAACAACCCCTGATTCTGAGATTGGGGAGATCTTAAGTAACAGAACGGGATGCAGAAGCTTGAGAGAGAATCAGCAGAAATCACCCCTTCTCTTCGTGTCTGAGCTCTTCCATGAATGCAGCTAGAGTTCATAAAGGGGAGGGGGTGTAGCAATTTATTCTAATTCTCCCTTCTTACCTTAGTCCCCTACAAAGCATTTCACACAGTTTTCAAGAGTATCCCAGGGAAAGACTCGGACATTATAACAATCCTATGGCGCTGCAGGGTTTGCTCGGCTTGGACTGCAGCAATGGTAACAACAGTTTTGAGCTCACCACAAGTGAGCGTACAGACATTGTTATTGTGACCTGTGTCTAAGCTGATCAGACCACATACAGTCACTTGGTTCAGCTTTCTCCTGGCTACCAGCAGACCCCCAGGATAGTGGCTAACCAGAAATTTCCCCAGTAATTTAAAAGGTCAGTCCACCCCTGACCCCAACTCTCAAGATTAGTTTCTAGAAGGTCACAGACAGCTAAGGGGGGAAAGTCCCTTTCATGAACTACTGGTTAAAATAAAAGGAAACAACTCATAGCTGCATAGCACTATGACACACATAAACCATCCACTGAAGGGAAGAAGATCTATGCTGAAAGAAAATTAGGCAATAAACAGAAAGAACTGCTCAGATTTCTTCATATGCAAACCAGATTAGTTCTGACTTCAGTTGCATACATGCAATTTCACAACATTTTCCCTATTTGTATCAGATGTGCAGTCCATTGAAAATCAACCGACCATCACCAGCACTTTATGAACTTGATTGCATATCTGTATTGGTTTAAATGATTTTATGTGGATTTTAATTGTGATTTATGTGTCAACTTAGGTTTGACTGATGTGAGCTGCCCTGAGCCTGCTTTGCAGGGAGGGCAGGGTACAAATTGAACCAATAAATAAATAAATAAAATAGGACACTCAAAAATCAGGAAATATGGTGCAGTCCTGTGCCTTCACTAGAAATGTAAACAGGCAGAAAACTGTAATGTCAATCTAGATATGTCTGCTCACCACAGTTTTAATAAATCTTCCTGCCTTCTCTTGAGGGAGGAGATGGATGCTCTGCATGGAAAACTCTTTCCTCAAGACAAGAGAGAGAGTTTTATTAAATGCATAAACACTGGAGCAAGTGCACAGCTTGCTATTGTGCTACTGGTTTTCTAGATCTGAACACGTCCCCAAGGAAACTCAGCTGGATTTCCCGTACATTTATATGTACCTACAGTATCTTCCTCTACCAATGATGGCAAGTGGGGCAACTTTTTCCATGCGTATTATTTCTTGTTGGATCTGGTCCAGAATGTATAGGAAGACATAATGATAGTACTACAGCCAACATGCCATTGCTTGCTCTTCCTAATCTGCATGTAACAACATTTTAACTGTGAATGTACAAATCATGGATTTTAAAGTACAAAGATAAAAAAAATAAAAGCTTGAAACCACTGTGCACTCTATGATGCACAAAGATTTTGAGTTCCAAATGTGTACAATTGCTTAAACCAGGAGTGCCTAATATAAGATAATTTACCACAGGTCTGGTGAAGCCATGACTGCCCAGTTTTTAGAAGTTTTTTTTGCACAACAAAAGTTTAGAAACTTTGTACTGAATAGTTTTGAAAATACAGCATGTCACTAACAAGGTTCAGTACAAAGTTCAACAAAATAAAAAACCAAAGAAAAAACGATGCTGTCTAATTACAATAATGAACTCAGCCATGTACTGGTTACTTGATCCTCTCCTCTTTTATAATCTTGAGTATGAGGAATTCTTTCTATGCCATTTGTAAATGGATTCCACAGGTTGTCAAATTCTTAGCTATATATGACTTTTATGTGTTCAGCTGTTTGCATTTGGTCAGAAATTCACTCCTGGTCTCTGACTGCTTTATATTATCTTGACAACAGAAAGTGTTATGTTCCAAGACAGAAACATGCACAAGGTACATTTTACACCAAGGGAGTAAAGGGCAGGGCAGCTAGCTGTTCCATTACAAACTTGAAAAAGAGAAGAAATCCAACAGTGAAATCAGAATACGAAATGAAGTCACTGATTATAACTCTGTAAAAGGAAGATCATAACTGAGTAAAAGGATTAATGCTGTGTTTACAACTGTCATGCACTGTGTCTCAGTTTTGTAGAATGACAATCTGATTCATAACCCAGTCAACGTCTTAAAATGTAGCCCATAAAAGCCCATAAGGCCAAATAAAGAGAGAGACTTTTTAGCCATAAAATAACAGTTATAAGTTGGAAATACTACTGTTAACAGATGAAGGAACAGTACTTCTGTGTGATGTGTAGTTATTTTAGCTTGTTTTTCCTGGTGAGCTGTTAGGTCTATTAGCTGCTTTTTTCAGTGGACAAGATCTGGTCATGGTTATCAAAGCTTCGATCACATTATAATGTTCTTTACAAGGTAAAGGTTCCCTTGCTCGAAAGCCAGTCGAATCCGACTCTAGGGTTGCGATGCTCATCTCCGTTTCAAAACCGAAGAGCCAGCGCTGTCCGAAGACGTTTCCGTGGTCATGTGGCCGGCATGACTAAGCACCAAGGCGCACGGAACGCTGTTACCTTCCCACCGAAGTGGTACCTATTTATCTACTTGCAATTTCTTGCTTTCGAACTGCTAGGTTGGCAGGAGCTGGAACTAGAGATGGGAGCTCACTCCATCATGCGGCACCCGGGTCTTGAATTGCTGAACTACTGACCTTACACAGCCTGCAGTTCAGCGTCTTAACCACCTGAGCCACCGCAGCTCCTTCTTTACATGGGGCTGCCTTTAGAGTCTGTTCAGAAGCATTAGTTAGTACAGAATGGAGCAGCAAAACTGCTGGTTGCTGTAAATTGATGATATCGTATTTCACCAGTTCTGAAAGAATTTCTCTGCCTACTTACTTGCTTCCAGGAACAACTCAAGCCCTAATGTTTCTGGTACTAGGTATATAAAGGGTATACTTCCATATAACTTATTTTTCAAGGATCCTTGATATCAAGGACTGTTATGTACTGGATTGGATGAGTAGCTTATTTTTATTCTAGTTACAAAATGAAATACTCTCTATTGCTTAGTTACTTCTTAAGGAACAGGACATTGAAGAAGACCCTCAACAATGAGAACGCTACAAATAATGCCCAAGTTCCCAACCAAAATTATAACACTTTTTAAGTAATTTTAAAAGTCAACTCTAGAGCTTCAAGCTATTTCTTATAGGAATATTCATCTTAAGCACCAGCATTATTGGATAGATGGGAAAAGATTGGCCCTTGAGGGCTACCCCTCCCTGCCCCCAAACCCCCAGAGGTTCCCCTAATTCATCCCCATGAGCTGCCAGAGATGCCATGGCCTCACTCTGGTCCCCCTGCTGGTCCAGCTGTAGTCCCCATCTGGTACATCATTGCCCAGCCCTAGCATGGCAGTGCCTGCTTCAGCCATGCTGCGCAGGCATGGGAGGGCTGCTGCAGCCCAGAAGTGAGGCAGATCGAGGCTGGTGAATGCTGCCCTACACACGCACCCAATGCAGGGAGGGAGAATGGGGCTGGGAAGGGCATCTGGGAAGGAGAGCTCAGGGAGAGACCGTGGGTGTGTAGAAGGGGATAAGCAAGGTTGTGTAGGTGGTAATGGTGCTAAGGCCATTTGGCTAGTCCTTCCTGTGGCTGGACTTTGGAAATAATTAGCAGACACATGTTTGAACACAAATGAACAGAAGTCTAGAAGTGAACATAAACACACCCCAGTATAAAACTATAAAACTAGTGAGCACCAATATAAACCAAACTACACAACAATCTGAGGTTAGAATCAACATTCTAGAGGAACTGCCCACCAGAACTTTGAGGTTCTTCCAGTCTTCATACAGAAATGGGACTGCAGGGATTGCTGTGCAAGAAAGTTCATACACAGCTTAAGGTTACCTTCCATATAATCTAAATTTAGAGGGTTTATCATTTGAAAAATTCATTTGAGCAAGTATCATTATAAATTCTAATAGTGACATCAGCCAAATTTGATGATACAAATCCAGAGACTGGACCATTAATGGATAAGACAGATTATTCTGCATATCTGAACAATACCCCAGGTTTGCAAAACAATCAGAACTCTAAAAAAACCCCACCACCACA
>NW_015161982.1:420240-432287 GCF_001447785.1 Gekko japonicus | reverse complement strand
ACAGACGCCTCAATGGCTGTTGCTAGGCAACCTCAACAGGCTTGGATTCTGTCAGTAAAATGCAGGGAGGGAACAGAGAACTTTCCAGGGCTGTTTTGGCCTTTCAAGGAGGACTCATTGGGGCCAGGCTCGGTAGGAACCACTTGGTGACTTGATACCACATCATATGCATGTTTCTCCTAGGTCCAGCTGTTTATTAATCTTCAACAGCAGCCACTCAACAAAAGCCAGTACAGTTTAGTGGTTAGAGTTTCAGACTAGTACCTCAAATCCCCATTCTGCTATGGAAACTCAGTGGGTGACCTTGGGCCAGTTAGACATTCTCAGGTTAATTCACCTCACAGGCAGGACCAAGATTGACCATTAAGAGGCCCTGGATGCTCCTGGTGGGCTGCTGGTCTCTCACCCAAACCTGGGCCAGCCAGCTGTCTGACTGAGCCTGACCCATCCAAGCCCCATGGAAAGTGGGAGGTGGCACCCAGCCAGCATGAGGTGTGCCCCACACAAGACAGGGCAAGGCAGCACCTGGCCTGGCCAAGCCCCACATGAGGAAAAGCAGATGTTGGCATCCAGCCAAGCTCTGCATGAGGTGAGGCACAATGGTGGTGCTCAGCCCAGCTGAGTCCCACACAAGGTGAGGCGAGGCAGGCAGTAGGCTTGGTGCAGCCAAGTACCTCACCATGCAAGGCAACCAAGCCCAGCATGAAGCAAAGCATATGTTGGCACCCAGCTGAGGCCTGTGTAAGGTTAGGTATGACATTTTCTCATCCATGGCGACCTGGCCCAGCTACATGCAACACAAGATGAGGCAAGGCAAACAGCAGGGTGTGGCCTGGCCAAGCCCCTGCACAAGGCGAGGATGACAGTGGCACCTGGGTGAGCCCCACATGTGAAACAAGGAAGATGGTAGCACCTAGCCTGGCTGAGCTCCACACAAGGTGAGGCAAGGTAGATGGTGGTGTCCAGCTAAGTCCCACACCAGGAAAGGCAGACAGCAGCATCTGGCCCAGTTGAACTCCACATGAGGCGAGCCCTGTGCAAGGTAAGGCAGGGGGCAGTGGCCCTCAGGAGTCGTACCAAGGCAGATGGCATTGCCTGGTCAAGCTCTGTGCAATGAGAGATAATGGGTGTTGCTCAGCCCAGGTGAGCCCAGCACAAGACAAAGCAAAGCAGAAGGCGGTGTCTGGTTGAGCCTCATGTGAGATGAGTGACACAGTGCCTAACCATGCAAGACAAAGGGGTGCAGTGTGTGGCGCACCATAAACCTGCCTGAAGTGCAAAAAGCAGCACCCAGCAAGTTGGTTTAGCAGGCTGCCTTTTCTGCCCTCCTTCCATATCCCCTTAGGGATTCTGTGAACTCAGGCAGATCATGAGAGGGAGGGCAGGAAGGGTTGCCTCAGTGCTTAGTTCTTGAGGCCCTTTCTTACATGCCCGGGGAAATGCCGATTGCCACTTTGGGGTCAGGAAGCAATTTTTCTCCAGGCTGGTTTAGCCAGGGATCCTGGAGGTTTTTTGTCATCTTCTGGGCATGGAACAGTGGTCACTGTGGGTGTGGAGGGGGAGGTATTTGTGAATTTCCTGCCTTGTGCAGGGTGCTGGACTAGATGACCCTGGAGGTCCCTTCCAACTCCATGGTTCTATGAGTGGCAGAGTCAGACAGACTGTTTCTTCCTCTCTCCCCTTCTTTTGGGCACATGGCCAGGATGGGCAGGGGGAGGGGTCCTTTCCCAGGGTTTTTCAATCCCAGTCCACTCACACAGGGCTGTTCTGAGGATAAAATGGAGGAGAGGAGAAGTAAGGTGTTTTGAGACTCCATTGTGAAGAAAGCTGGGCTATAAATGAAGCAAATAAATAATAAATATAGCTAAAGATGGAGGAGCAGATAAAAGCTTGGATTGTGGAAAGAAGAGAAGAAAGTGAAGAAAGTTGAGGATATGGGAGTTGTCAGATAGAGGGAAAGAAAAAATAGTGTGGGAAGTTGAGACAGGGAGATATGGATCCTCTATGCAGGTCCTTACAGGTTCCCCACTGTGCAACTAGGGTTGCCAAGTCCATCTTCCACCCCCAGCGGGGGACTTCGGGGGCATTCCTGGATCCTGGAGGGGGCGGGGCATCCCCGACGTGATGATGTCACGTTGGGGACATCCGCTCCCCCCCCCCGCCCGTGCGCCGAATCTCCAGAAACGGCAGTTCCCTGCACTTAAAGGAGCTGGCGTTTCCCTTTTAAATGCAGGAGCCGGCGTTTCCCCCTTAAGAGCAGCTGCGTTTCCCTTTTAAGAGCACGAAGCTGGCATTTCCCTGCAAGCTTGTGGAGATCAGGCTTGGGAGGAAACACGGGTTCCACACACTTAAAGGGAGAGAGATAGGTGGCTGTGGGTGTTGAGGGTGGTGCTTCCCCCAAAACGGGGGACCCCTGGCAAACCGGGGGGGTTGGCAACCCTATGTGCAACTGAGCCTGCTCTGGCAACCAGCACCACACAACTCTGCCATAGTTTTCCTGGGTAGAGGGGGCTGGGGTAGGGTAAGGCAGTAAGCTGAAGATGGGAAGAAGAGAAAGGTATGTTGGCTGGTGGATGGGAAGGAGATGAGGTAGGAAAGGAGGAAAGGTTATGGGGGATTTCAAGGAAGGGAAAGAAGGAAATAGTGGGAAAGAGGGGAGTTCACTCTGCAAGCCCTTGTGGGTTCCCACTTGTCTTCATAAACAAGGAAGTCAGAATGTGACTTCTATAGCTAAGTCAGTCCTACCCAAATAATTAAATAATGAAAGTACATACCAGTTCCTTTGTAAAATTTGGTACAGTTACCACATTCAATATCCTCTTTCCTTACGTCAAATTGTGGCAGAGAAATTTGGTCCAGTTGAACAGCATCACTGGATTGCCAGTTGAATTGCAAGTCATCAGTAGTGTAACCAACTATATGTTTGGAAAAGGATAAAGAGGAATATTTTTTTTAAAAAAACTATCAACCAGAGTGAGAGAAAAATATTTTTCTTACAATATTTGTCCAGTGGTTGGTGTGAACATTTTAAAAATGGCATCAATGGCTTTCATTCAAAATAACCATGAACAGAGTGGAGCTCATGGAGTAGGTATTTTGTGGAATGGGTCTTTCATGGAATGGGTCTTTCGTCTGCAGCCTCCCGAGTCCCTAAAGTGTGAACCCCAGGAACAGCATTAGATGCCATGTGGCAATTGGCAGTGGGAGGCAGGAATTGGAAGAAATCCCTTCCATCTTCTGTTGGTAGATGTGTCTTTCCCAAAGGGGAATATGGCCCTGGACCAGCACCAATAACAAATTCAAAATGCGATTAGAATTTCACTGCAGATTCATTAGCTTTGATGATTCCTTCTTATCTGTCCAAAATTTTATGTAAGTCCCCCTGAGCCTGCCTCGGCGGGGAGGGTGGGGTATAAACCGAATAAATAAATAAATAAATAGATATTTTCTCTAATAAACTTTGGCTATACAAGCTTGCACATAAACCGAATAAATAAATAAATAGATATTTTCTCAAATAAACTTTGGCTATACAAGCTTGCGCTGACTAACTTTCAGCTAAAAGAAAGTGATTACCTATGGACTGCACATACTGCACAGGATACAAAAAACTGCATAGGTTCAACCAAGGGACTTGTGCTATTTCAGTGGAATTTTGGATTATCTGTGGTTTTCCTGTGTGCCAGATCACAAAACCACTTTCGAAAGTCCCCAGTATTTCACCAGCAGTTTGCCATGCTGTCAAGAAGAGGTGGGGCTCCTATTTGGGAAAACAACTCTAAAGGCCACTTGAGGTCATAAAACTAGTGCCACTGGGGTGGGATCCTGGCCCCATTTTCCCTGCATAATTGCAATCTCTTTACAGTCTGTGATACAGTGGTTCTCAGTGATCTTAAATTTCTCAGTGGTGGAACTCTATGCCTAATGACATCCATGCCCTGTTGGTCCTAGTGCAGTTCCACAGGGCTTGCAAGACAAAGATTTTCCGCCAAGCCTATGGTTGAGGACAGCAACAGTCCTCCACCAAGCCTGGCCTCTCCCATTTTTCCTCTCCCCACCATGGGACAAGGACAGAAAAGGGCCATCTGAAATAATCTTAGAGCTTGTCATTATTTCAACTGTAATAAGTTGTCTTTACATGAATGTATTTATTGAAATGTGGTCTTCTGAAATGTATTTATTGAAATTCTGTTCACCACCCTGAGCCCTATGAGTAAGTGGAGGGCGGTCTAGAAATCAAATCAATCAATAAATAGGCATACATTCTACTGATTAATACAATGAAATGAGGCATAGGATGGGGGCTTCAGAGTGACAAAGTCGCAAAGAGGTAAAGGATTTTATTAGGGAAAGGTCTAAGAGAGAAAAGATCAATTACTTTATGAAATTATTTTAAATCCTGATGCTAAGTGGCATTCTATAGGGCATATTCTTGTACAGTTTTTAGGCATGAGAAGTAACTATCTTTATGCACAATCTGAGGGCGGGGTAGACTAAATAAATAAATTTACATACAGCTCTCCAACTGCATCTTGCAACGCTGCGTATCCATAGGAAACAAGGTCAAGTCCAACGGGCATGAGAGAGTAACAGATAATCTGGAAATGTAAACAGAATGCTTGTAACCCATTCAAAGTGCCCTCAAAGTGACATTTTGGTCTTGTGCTTACAAGTTTAGCAGCTCAGTATGTATTTGTACAAATCTCAGATTCACATTCTGTTCTAATGCATACTACATTGAAATGTTCTAGTGAAGCTGAATTAGCATTTGTTTTAATAGTGCTTGTTCAGAATGCGGTAGATGTCAAGGGAAAGCTTGCCTTATATACTGCAATGAGAAATTAAGCAAATGGACTGATTCATTTGGCAGAAATAGCCATGCCACTGTTCTGGCATTCTTCCATTAGTAATCCTTAAAGCATAAGAGAATCAGAATCACCTGTGCAACCCCACTCTGGTGGTCAGTCCAGCTCGCTCTTAAGCTTCTCACATTCCTGGCAATGCTTTCTACTTCTAATTTTCAGCATGGGTATCCACCTACTCAGCCCCAGTGAGCAGCGGAGGTTGTTTTTCATGGTCTTCTTAGGCCCCATTCACACAGCGAATTTGCCGTGGGAGAGCCACGAGTGGATGGCGGATTTTCCAGCCGCAATCACACCACAACATCTGGGAAGTGGAGCACACCCATGGCTAACTCGTGGCATGCCGCTGAAAATGCGCGTTTAAAAAATACCTCAACAAACGGTTTGCCACGGGCTGCCTCCGGACTCCGGTGGTGTGATCGTGCCGGCGCGGCTTTTCCCCTCCAGCCATCTGCATTGCAGTGCACACGCCGAGGGTCAGAACCGTGGGTTGCTGCCAACGCGTCTGATTGCGTTGTTGCGTGGCAAATTGCGGCAGCGCAAATTGCCATGCCTCCCACACACGTTTTCTGGCCCGTGTGACCAAGGCCTTAATGTATTTCTAAGGTTTATAAATGTTCCACTCCATCTCATTTATTTATGGAGTTAAAACAGTTGAATCCTTTAAACTATCTATATCGGAACCATGAATTCTAATTGGTGCCATTTTCCAATGAGGCATCCAAACCCAAAGAAAATACATTTTCTATCTAAGACATTTAGTAAATACAGAAGATATTTTATGGAGATCTAATTGTGGCAACATTTTCCCCCTTGATAAGACCTTGTTTTAATTATATCACTTTCCCAGAATTTAATAAACTTGGGCAGATATCTGACAAAAATCACTACTTATTGGTCCACCTATTATTGGTGTTGCTGTAAATACGTGCCTCCTAGATTTTCCTATCTGGTGTCGCCATGGTAAAAGTCCTAGAGTGCAATACCAAGAAAAGTCACCCTTTCAAAGTCCATCAATGTCAACAATGTAGCTCTTCTTAGGACTGCACTGATATTAGTGGCCAGTGAGCAGATTTGACGGGTAGGAAGAGGCTGCTGCCACTAAGTGGTAGTCATGAAGAAGTGGCCCGTCTTTACAAGACACCAGTAGTGGCTTGGGCTCAGCTGCCCAAGTTGTATTTGCACTCATGGTCAGGTACTACTACAGATGAATAGAGTACTGACTCTAGCTATCCCTTGCCTACACCACTACATCTCTTGTCAGTAAAGGATATCAGATACCAGATTCCTGTCCCTCTTTTCCGGACCTTTTCCTTGTACTATACAATCTGACTATATGGCACTGTTAATATCTGAGAATATTTTGCTTAATCTAATACAATATACCATAATACCGAATGCCTTTCAAGCGGCAGAATCTGGGACCACCACTGCACACGCAAATGTGTGGCCAGTTCCATATCTAGCTTCCATACTTTGCCTGGAAGTGGCTTATGCTTTCAATCAGATAGAAAGATCGAAGGTACAGGTGAAATCAAGAGCCACTCATAACATTCAGGAAAGTGGAAATATTTCTCCGACCACATGGCAAATGATCAACTCCCCTTCAACACAGCTGTTGATAAACTTCCCATTAGTTTCACTTAACTATTAAAAGCCATGCACTTTACATTTACTAAGTACATCCAGCAACATCCAGCAACAGTAATAGTTTGCAGTTGTAAAATAAAAATACCTCATGCTGACCAGGACATCTCCAGCACGGGATATAAATAGAAGAATATTTTCTTGTGTTACATCATGGAAATTGGCACTCTTTTCATTTGCAAAGAATAGATCTGGCTTCCACAGGCACTTAAACATGGTGGGATCCACAGTTAATGTATCCGAACCCCTCCAATCATCAGGCAGTTTAAGTCGTGGGTCATTCCACTTCTGTCTTAGAAAGATGTTAACTCTGTAATCCTATTTGAAAGACATACACACATATTATACAGGCAGGAAAACTACATTTTTCAAAATGATGTGTGCTAACCATTAAAAACTGACACCTTCCTGACATAAATGGAGATGCATAGGTCTAAAAAGCAATACCTTCTGGCCATTTCATTTATCAGGGAACACCAAGAGTAAACAGTTTATTATGTTATATTATTTATTTACAAAGCCCCTAAACTGCTAGGCACTATATAAAAAAATTAAAATGAAATACACTCTTGACTGCATATCTAAGTCAAAATACAATCTAAGTGTGTTATCTACAATACACCACTGATGCCTGGTATACACAAACTCCAGCATAGCCTCCTGTGGGAATGAAAGTAACGACTATGCAGGCAACAATCAACAAAACATAAAGATTGGAGAATGATATAACAGAGACAATGGTAAAAGCAGAAGACTACTCCGTTTTTCAATTTTGTGTCTCAGAATTAGGGCACCATCTCAACATCTTGCATTTGAACGCCCTTCTACCATTGTACTTTCTACCATTTACAGCCAAACAAGTGAGTGATCGCTTTGACCTAAGACTTCACATCTTTGGAATTCTAATGGGGATGCAGCTTCCTGGACTGGAGAGCCAGGATCATAATATCTAGGAGTAAAGTAGTTTGCTCGTCTGCAAGTTGTGAAAGCAATGAAATCAGACCAGCCACACAGCACCAGCGTCCTCACATACTCAGGGGACAGCCCAGGTAGGCAGAAAAAACATGGCTTTCTAAATTAACCAGCAGAAAATGCACAAAACAGGCTGATGACAACTGCTTATGCTCCAGGAGGCACAGAATTTTGAGAGCCATTGAGAGTCAGCTCTGATCTACACTTGGTGCTGGAGATGCAAAAGTGCTCACCGGCGGGGCTTTGCACGTGTGTAGCATCTCACAGAAACAGGTGCTTAATTAGCATGCCAGCAGAGCACCTGCTGAGGCTACAAGCCTCCAGGTGCTCACTAAGCACATGCAGCTGCTTTGCACAGGCAGAAGCCTGGTTTCAACGAGATGATGAACAAATGCCAGTTCCCACACGTAAGTGCTTTTGCTTACCGGACTCATGTTTAAACTTGGTTTCAGTTAAAGGCAAAGCGGAGAAAGGGAAAATTAGCCTGCTCAAGTCCCTGAAAATAAAGAATTCTGGAGAGAGATATTTGTGGGGGGGGGGGTCCCCACATTTCCTCATTCTGTGACTCTTGGGTTTATGCACACACACAAGCCCAGCTTGTGGATATATAGTATATGCACATGTAAAAATCAGGGAAGCCTTGACTAACAGTGAAAGGAAAAAGACACTTGAGTACATTGTACTGAAAGTGTTTAATGTGACAGGAAGAAAACTGTTTCTTGGACCGAGAGAAAAAGCTGCAGAAGGGGGGGGGGGCAGAAGGAATGCAAACAAAATATGACTAATAATGTTAAGTCAAACAACCTGATACACTATAATCTGGGGGTCCACAACCTTTTTTGAGCCTGTGGGCCCCTTTGCAATTCTCACACAGGGTGGTAGGTGCACCTACAAAATGGCTGCCATAGGAGGCAGAGCCATGCACTCAGAGGAAGCCCAAGTGCAGGGGAGAAGAGGGGTAATTTTTTAAAAAATACACTGGGAAAGAGAATAAAACCAGCACTGTAGTGGCAGCTGCAACTGAAACAATATTATTTTAATCTGCAGAGCCGATCAGTTTTCCAGTGTCCAATCAGAAGCACTGCCAGGCAAGAGTCCCACCTGACCCCACCCACATTCTAAAAACAGTAGGTGGGCACTAGGAAACTATAAATACACGTTGATGAATATAAGTATAAATACACGTTGATACGGTCCGAACTGGCAGAGACTGACCAAGAGAGAGATAGAGAAAGAAGTATTTTTCTCCCCTTCTCACAATACAAGAACTCTTGGGCACTCAATGAAATTGCTGAGCAGTCGGGTTAGAATGGATAAAAGGAAGTACTTCTTCACCCAAAGTGTGATTAACACATGGAATTCACTGCCACAGGAGGTGGTGGCGGCTACAAGCATGGATGGCTTCAAGAGGGAATTAGATAAACATATGGAGCAGAGGTCCATCAGTGGCTATTTGCCACAAGGTATAGATAGGAACTCTGGGGCAAGTGACACACTGTATTCTTGGTGCTTGGGGGGGGGCAACAGTGGGAGGGCTTCTAGTGTCCTGGCCCCACTGGTGGACCATCTGATGGCACCGGGTATTTCTGGCCACTGTGTGACAGAGTGTTGGACTGGATGGGCCATTGGCCTGATCCAACATTGGCTTCTCTTGTGTTCTTATGCCAGAGGACACCATGGTGCCCATGGGTACCATTTTGGAGAACCTTGCTATAAGCTAATTCTCTACCACCACCACCCCAATTCTGTCCTCCTGTCTCCATAGTCAAACCTGGGTCTTAGGCTGACCAGTGGTGGTTCTGTTCAGAAGGAATGATCCAGAAAGATAGGGCTACCTTATATTCCAGGACCTTAGGTTTTTATAACTTTATATATTACTGGAAGTCTGGATTCCAGGTATGAATCAGAGTAAGAAAAGGCAACAATCTAATTGGCACGGGGGCTTACTTTTTTTCATCCTAATTTTTAAAAGAGACATGCTGCTTCTTTTGTCCTCAGACAAAAGTATCACTCCCTCGCTGAAGTGAGGATGAGGTTTAAACAGCTTCTATGGAACTGATAATATTATATTCATGAGAGGGGCTGTTTTGAAGAGCGTTGTTTCTGAACCTCATTGTGACATAAATGGATTCACATTTAAATTGTTGTACACACGAGACCATAACTAGCTTTCCTCATCAGGAGAGGTTATCGTATTTCCAGGTGGGGCATTACTGGAAAATACATGCTTACCCATCATCAACTGTCTTCTAGACCTTTCCTCCCATTGTTGGTGTCCCTGTGTTTGAGTGTATGTGAACAGTTAGCCTCAGCAATACTGAATACATTTTAAGTTTGGAAGGATTTATAAATTCTTCAAGGACCTGCCATGCTCAGCCATAGCACCTAAGTCTTAAATAAATCTTGAAGCCCCAGTCACAGCATCAGGACAATAATCTTGAAACTTCTACCAATGTTGGGAATCTTAAGGTAGGTGGGCCATGTAGGTGGAATGCTGAATGTTACCAGTTTGGCATGACAGACACCACCACTGATTTTGTATCAGGTATTTTCCTGTTCTAGAAATAAACATCCCATTCTGTAATGGAAGCATTCATGTCACACATTCAGAAACCTATTTTAGAAAAACGCTTAAGGGGAAGGAATCAGTGTCCCAGATGGAGCTCCCAGTAATAATAAAGGAAGGGAACACTGAGTACAAGACAGGCATAACATAGTATAAAGAAGGTTAAGTTTAATGGGGAATCATAACTTCCCACATTAGGCTGTATCACAATTAACTACCCTGTTCTGATTTTGTTGTTAATTTTATTTGACTAATGTTTGAGGGATCTTGCAATTCATGTTCTAAATATTCTAATTGTCACGATGGCTTGATTCCACAAGGCAATTCTGGCAGATCAGCTATTCAGATAAGGCCTTCCTGAAGGAATGTTCTACCCAACAATGGGAGGAAAGCAGAAGCGTCGTTCATGTGAATCCAGCCCACCAAGCAGCCTGAAATTCTGAAACTTGCATGTTAGAATTCCCGTCCTTATTAGAATAGTCTTCTCAAGAAAGCAACTGTACAAGATTATTAATCATGGCTCACAAAACAAATCATTCTTCTACACTACTTAGTATTACACATCTCAGTAGCATATTCACAACCTGCTGGCATTGTTGGCAATCCATTATGTCTACGGCAAAGATTCATCTGTATGTATGTATGGGGTAGACACTGTCCATGTCTCCTCAAGGAACAAAAAAGTGTTCAAAGGCATATGATCCATTACGGGCATAACATTTACTTAAAGATATTTTCCAGTCTCGAGATCGTGTTTCTTGCAAAACAATGTGGTTCTCAATTCTTGTAAACTTCCTGTTAGGTTCCCTGAGAGTTGCAATCCCTGAGGGTTACAATCACACTATCCAGGATCTACCCAAATATCACATGAAAGGAGATCACATGACTTGCCCACCTCCACAGCCTTCAAATGGTGGCTATGGCTTTAAGAACTGAGTTCCCCCATTAAGTAGCCCTGCTTACCATAGTTGTTTCTTGTATTGATCCAAAGCTGTTAATGAAAATGTTAACTGCCACTTCAATTGGAATTCCTAAAATACATACAAAGCAAAAAAAAAAAAGTCTCAGAGCTACCCCAAGAATTCCAATTTCTTTTTTCTTCTCCTTTCAGATTTTTAAATCTAAAATAGGTACACATTGTTGCCTTACCATATTCTTTTCATAATTTTACACTGTTATCATAAGCCTACTGGAACAAACACGTGTTTAATGTAATTAGCTGGGGATAGAAAACCCTCTTAGCCACTCCCTCCATAAAGTGGATATCCTAAGCAGTTCTTCCCACTAAGCATGCATGGCATATTTATCTAATGTAACCAAGAGAACAGTGTGAGAAAACAGTGCAAACATAAAAACCCAAGGGTTGGGTTACCAAGTCTGCTCTTGGAAATTCCTGGAGATTTGGGGGCAGTGCCTGTAGAGACGGGAATTTGGGGAGGGAATTCACCTAGAATCAATGACATACCATACAGTCTGCCCTCTGAAGCTGCCATTTTCTCCAGGGGAACTGATCTCTAGTTACAATTCCAGGTGAACTCCAGATCACCAGCTCCAGATCATTTACATAAGGAGGAAGTGACAGTGACACATTGGTTTTTAAGCTGAAATAAAGGGTGTGTGAAATTTGGTAGCATCTTTACATGGTACACCAGTATGATAGCTAGGATTTTTACATAGCAGAGGTTTGAATAAAAGTGTACATGTGAGCTGGATAGTGTAGATCAGGGGTATCAAGCATGTGGCCCACAGGCTGGAACTGGCCCCTGCAAGGCTCCTATCCAGCCCACAAGCAACTGGCTCTTGTTTGTTTTCTACTTCCTGTTCCTGCTTCCTTGTTCCTGCATTGCAGCTTGCTTTTGCCCAGCTCTCTCCTCTCCTGCTTTCTGTTTCCTAAAGGAGAGAAGAAAGCCAAGCCTCCGTTCCCTCGATTAGCTGAGGGCTCCTCCTCCTCTTCCTTACGGGGGAAGAGGAGGGAATTCAGTCGCACAGTTGAGTCCGAC
>NW_015161982.1:410167-420130 GCF_001447785.1 Gekko japonicus | reverse complement strand
AGAGAGACGGGCTCCCATGGCCAACAACGTTTTGTTGCAAGTATAAGCTTTTGTGTGTGCACACACTTCTTCAGAGAGGGAGGGAGAGGGAGTGAAAGAGCCAGAGAGAGCAGGGGAGAGGGAGGGAGAGAGAGAGAGAGAGCTCCCTTTCCAGTTCTGATAGGGGAGGAAGAACCTAGCAGCACAGCTTGCAATCTTTATTAGTGGAAGGGAGCAAGAGTCCAGTAGCACCTTAACAACTAGCAAACTTTGTGGCAGGGCATGAGCTTTCATGAGTCACTGCTCAGTTCTTCAGATATAGCTAGAATGTGAGTCCATCTGTCCTTATATCTTGGAGACTGAAGTGATTTCAAAACCCAAATGACAACAGCAGGCATTGGTAAAGAGAGAAGAAACCTAGATCTCAGTTCAGCCTAGAAGGATGCATTGTGTTGAGGTTCACTATTGGCTGCAATTCAGCAGTCTTTCTTTCTAATCTCCCTTTGAAATTCCTTTGTAAGAGAACTGCTACTCTTAGATCAGCAACTGAATGTCCTGCATGGTTAGAATGTTCCCCCACTGGTTTTTGAATGTTGTGGTTTTTAACAGCGGTAGAAAGAGCAAAAGTCTAGTAGCACCTTAAAAACTAACAAAATCTGTGGTAAGGTATGAGCTTTAGTGAGTCACTGCTCACTTCTTTAGATAGATCAAGATGGGAAGCCAGCAGAAAAGAGCAGTAGAAAAGAGCAAGAGTCCAATAGCATCTTAAAGACTAACAAAATTTGTGGCAGGGGATGAGCTTTCATGAGTCACTGCTCACTTCCGTAAACTTATTTCCATTTATTGTTTGCATTCTCCTGGACTGAGTCCTCCTAAGCTGAACTGAGACCTAGGTTCCCTGTCTCATTACCAATGATGATAACTCCACACCTACTACCCCTCTGTATATCACACCTAACCCATTCAAGCCTGCTATTGCCATTCAGCATCTGAAACCATCTTTATAAAGTTTATATCTCCGGTGGCACACATGGCCCAGCCCAACAGTGACCTTTATTTCAGATTCGGCACTCGTAACAAATGAGTTCAACACCTCTGCTGTAGATCCTTTCTGCTAATGGTGCTGATTTCTTCAAGTGTGGAGCTCCCTATTCTACCAGCAAACTTACATTATCACAAATGGCTTACGTTATGATACACTTTTGTAATAGTTTGTTGTGAAAGGATGAGGTTCATTTTCCTTACCCCTTTAAGTCAGGAAATCTTTATCTTTATGTATGATAGAAGGTGTTATGAAGTGTTATGACGTGCAGTACTTTTTTGATTCTACTTATGGATGTTATTACGATGCGTTTTAATAGTGAGATATCTTGTAAAAATAATTCAATAAAAGTTTTTTTTTTTTAAGTATAGAGCTCCCTATGCCAGTGCCACCATTAGCAGAACAGATCTGCAGGATTCAACCCCATATATGCTGACAGCAAAAATGCATTCACAATTGTAGGTAATCACATTTTTCTCAAAGAGGGAACCTTAATTCTACAAAATTAATTGTCTGAGATTGTCAAGTTAACAAATGATTGATTGACCACATTGAATGACTTTGCAACTCACCCTATCATCTCAGCTTAAAGTGGATGAGCTTCAAAATTACAGTAGTTTATCTTACTGCACAGTATGCATTAGAATTTCACCTGGTCTTACTTCTAGGCATCAATGTCTACCTGATCCATAGGTTGCAGGAAATAAAATAGAGCTGGACGTAGTGCACATACACATGTTAGTAAAACATGAACAAACCTTTGAAATTTGGTCTTATCCTGGGATCGTAACTAACCAGAAGTCTATTCAAGATGTTGCTGGTGGAATTAGCAGGTACCCTTGCAAGATCTTCAGCTGACTGTTGTCTGTTTAAAATAAAGCATGCTTGTTATTTATAATAGAATTACACATCCTCAGTTGATCTGATATTCTTATCCAATCTCTCCGAATCTCACATAAACAGCGTTGACTGCTTTGCAATGTATTTAAACAAAATAAATTATTTTCAAGTTGTTTTAAGGCACAATCGTTTGGGCAGTTTATGCTTTCTAGACAGCTGTAAGATCCTGACTAATAGTGTCATCCTAAGCAGAGTTCTTCTAAACCCATTGGTGGAGGGGAAGTCCCTTAAATGTTCACTGCCCTCCTAGTCATCTGTTGGTGTGATATGCACCACACAGTTAGGCTGCATGACATGGAAGGTGGTGGAGAGAAGATAGATAATGAGAGGCAGGTCTCTTGTGTAATAAGCAGCAGGCAGAAGTAATCAATCTAATGGACATGGGGAAGGAATGGCTGGATGAAAAGGGGCATTCTGTCAGTGAAATGATAGAAGATACCCATAGCCTGACAAAGCACCGCCTAAGGTGTATCTGTCTCAGTACTTCCAAGTTCCCTTTAGTCAATAATCATAAACAAGATTTGATGCTGCTTCTCCTATGCATCACTGCATGGTTGATTCAGAAGGTCCTGCATAGATTGTCTATGATGGGTTGAGATGTATGGAGCTCCTAGATGCTAGATCAAATGCTAGAAGAGCCCATTTGTCCATATATTAGTGTAGAGTCCAAAAGCCCAATGAAAATTGTACTGATATTGCTATGTTGTTATTGTTTAAGCTTTCAGCACTCAACGGGTTCTTACAGCGGCCAACTCCAACTAAAGTTCAATATAAGATTAATTTTTTAAAGCTGTGACACAGTGATTAATACTTTGAATTCACACCCTGCTCAAGGCCCTAAAGCCTTAGATGGGGAGATTTTGAGGGGAGTGGGAAGGACTTCCAAATTGTTTCACTTCCCACGATTCCTCATGGACACCTGGCTTGGAACCTCCTGAAGGCCAGTCAGCAACCAGCACAGGACCTGCTACAGATGCATCTGAGAATGTCAGAGCAGCTCTCGTGAATGGACTTTTTCCCTAGCTTTGAAAGTGTATTCTATATATTGAAGGTATTTTCATCCATAAAATTATAAACCACCCTAACACTGCTGCCTGCAAAATTAACATAGCATTTTGACAGGAGAAAGCCAATTTCAACAGCATTGCAGATAGTTTCAAAATTGTTCCCAATGCACTAAAGAAAATGAAATGTTTCTAATGTAAAGGAGAGATATAATAGGAAAGAAGAATATTATCAGTTTATAAAAACATACTTTTCAAGTATTTTGTTATTTTAAAGTACAACACGTAGCTTCTGAATATCTCAAGTGCTCCCTCTCTGAAAGGTTAAATCAATTTAACTGACAATTTCTCTCAAGAAAACCTAGCAACTGTAGTATTGCGCAGAGCTGATAAGATTCTGACAGACATCTCGAGTATCTTCCCAGAACTAACAACTCCCAGAGCCCCTTGGAGAGCAGCCATGACAATCAGGAATAAGTTTGCAGTGTGCAGATGTCACAGTGTCATCAAGTGTACAGGATTGATCAGATGGCAGAAGACTCAAAGACATCTTACAGCCATGGCTGGAGCCATTGTGCACCTGCCCTTGTACTGGCTGTCCTTGTATGTGCCAATCCGTGGTCACAAAATACATGAGCAAAAGAGAACCAGTGCAGCTGGAGAAGACACTGATTACTACCATCAGCCATTGTCTTTCCCCATACACATTTAGGGTTACCAACCTCAAGGTGGGGCCTAGAGTTTTCCTGGAATTAACAGTGACCTCTGGACTACAGAGATCAGTTTCCTTGAAGGAGACGGCAGCTTGTGATGGTGGACATCTGGAATACCATAGAGTCTAGGAGAAACTGAATTCTTAGTGTGGCTACAGAGAGTGTATGTTCTTCAAACTCTGCCCTCCCCATGCACCTCCCTCAAATCTCCAGGAATTTCCCAAACTGAGTTTGGCAATCCTATACACATTGTCTGTATAGCCACAAAGACATCACTGTTGTTTCTCTGTTCTTCAAGTAAAGCAATGTTGAAAATAAGTCTATATAAGTTATTAACTCTTATACCATACACACCCATGTTCGTCATCTGTGGCCTAGAAGAAAAAAAAGATAAGCATTTTTCTTTTGAGCCAAAGCATCCCTGTCCTGTTGCCTGAAGATTGTTCTTACTTGCCCCACCAAATAAAAACACCAGATACAGTAAACAGGTTCAGCCAGGATTTTTTAAAATTAGACTGATCTGAACCTTATTAATACCCAGGGGTCGTTTCGTAGAAAAAGAGCTAGGGGAACTCATTAGCATAACTCATTAGCATATACCACACCCCCTGACATCAGGAGCCCAGCGGTGGACCTGCAAGGCCGGCGGGAGTGCGAGGAAGCCCCGCCAAGGCCCTCCCTGGCCCCAGGCATGCAGGGCAGGGATGGGGAGAGGCAGGGAGGAAGCACCCTCCCTCTTCTGCCTCCTCCTGGCTAAATGAGGGCTGTAAGAGGGGCGGCCGGAAGAAGGGGGCGGGGCTTCATTGTGTGCCCCGCCCCCCACACCTCACAAGGGGGAACTGCGATCCCCCGCGTTCCCCCCGAAATGACCTCTGTTAATACCCAACCCCCAGTGCGGGCACCATACTTACTGGACTGCCAGGGGCATGGCAGTGTTAATGGGCAATCCCACCCTGGACCCAAGCATAAGGTGGCCTTAACCCACCAATCGCTTTTCCTGGCCTGCATACTAAGGTATACTGACAGCTGTTGTTCCACCACCCTCCCCTCATGCTGGGAAACATTAGGTTCAAACTGGTGAAGCCATTGCTCTGAGGGGTCCTCTTACCAATGCCCCCCTCCACCGGCTAGGTAAGCCATGAGAAGCTGGGTTTAGGAATCCTGCCCCATCACAAGATGCCTCAGGAGTGCTTGCCATAGATTCCTCACAAACAAAAGCCTGCACTCTTCCAGCCAACCCCAGCAGGGCCTAACCAGTCTTCACCAGGCCTAATTAGAACAATCCCACCCTGACAAAGTGGTAAAGTGAAGAAGGTGAAAAAGAACTCTTTCTCAGCCAATCCGAAAGAGTCCCAATATTCCTGTGTGGTCCTGAAGCAACAGTTATTTCTACCTTGCCAAAATACAGGAAGTGGTGAGTGGTAGGACAGCCAACTCAGGGCTGAGAAATAACTGGATTTGGGGTGGTGGTGTTTGAACCTGGGGAGGGTGGGGTTTCGGTAGGGAAGAGACCTAAGTGGGATAAAATGCCATAGAGGCCACCTTCCAAAGCAGCTACTTCCTCCAGGGAAACTGATTTCTGTAATCTGAAGATCAGCAGCAATTCTGGGAGATCTCCAGGTCCTACCTGGGGGTTGGCAACACTAGTGTGTGGGCAACAAATGAAGTTACTGGGGAGGAGCAAGCGTACAAGATATGTTTGCTCCTCACCCTTGACTGGTGGTGAGCCCAGTCTCCCAGCATGTCCCCTCAATAACTAACTAAGTTAACTGGGAAACTATGAGATGCTACCATTGGAGCTGAAGTTCTGCCCTTGCTGGAGTGGAAGCCTTCTTTTGGGACCTCCGTCCATTCCAGGCTTCATTGGTGACCGGCAGAAAGCATCTTGCTGTCAGTTTTGATGGCAAGGCTAAGAAAAGCTGAAATGGCAGCATCAGACAGCAAACATCCTGACAGATGCCACATATAAAGCTGATGCCCGTAACGCAAATCTGCTTAAAGAAACTGCTAAACACTAGCATGTCTCAGAAGTAATAAAGCTGCTACAAGTTTAACACCAGGGCAGCTCTAATCTTAGTGCAATTCATAAAACTGAAAACAGTTCTGACACAGCATTATGTTAATGAAAGCTGCAGTGAAAACAATCTGCAAACATCACGAATATAAAAGGGATTATTACATGAAAATGTACGTTAAAATGTGTCTTTAAAGATCCAGTATTAAAGTGGCAATAGTAGGATGAACAAATACCTTAAAAAGATACAATGAAGCAAGCAGATAAAATAGTTCAATAGTCAAGTCAGGGTAGGGGGAATTGAATAACTGGGACAAAGCAGGTACCACCATTGATTAATTAATAAGTATTAAAAGCCTCTCTGGAAGCCATGACTTCCTTGCAATGCTGATAGTTGTATATTTTATAAACCCACACACAACCAGGCTTTGCATGCTTCCTTCACTGTCAAGAGTGTACAATAGCCATCCATCAGAAGGCTACAGATCCTGTAAGGCCTAAAGCACTCTCTACACACGAGTTAACCCGTTTTCTTCAGCAGAAAACCTTTTGTGGATTGTCTACAACAGTAACACTGTCCCTTTCTCCAGTGGCTTATAGAAGCAAACATTCATGGAATAAGAGAATGCTTAGAAGCGAATGATTAGACACAAAGAGACAAGCACTGCTGTTGTCTGGAACAGATACATGTAATGTCCCTTTGGAGAGTTACACATAGGCCAGTAGAGAACCAACATTTCCCCTGATTCTTTAAGTATTCTCTAATATCAGGATCACAGCACTGCTAGCTCCAAAACAATCTGCAGTAGTTAAAAGTAGTTAAACTAAAGTCGTTTTAAAAATCCAGTTAAAATTAAGTTTTAAAATTCCACCTAAAATACCCTGTTTTCAAAAGCTCATTCTTGCAATTGTCATTGGAAATGAACAATGTCATTGGAAATGTCATTGGAAATGAACAATGATTCAGATTCCCAAGCATAACAGAACCTGTGTTGCTCTATCAGCTCAATATATGAAGTCAATATATGTACAATATATGTATGTACAATAATGAATATACTAAATTGTTTTGATTTTTAAAAAGCCAGAGGAGATTTGTTCCCTTTTTGGGGGATATCCAGTTGTCCTTGGGATTCTGGCTATAGTTTATGTTGTGTGCATCTTTTATCCCTGTATTTCCCAGTAGTGGGGAATCTCCTTGTTGCCTCAGGGAAATTGTCACCTGTCTGGACCAAGGAGGATCCCTCTCCCATTCTCAGGTGCTGAACCTACAGCCACCTGGGGCCCCTGGGGGTCTCACTGGGTCCTATCCTTTGTTGAGGCTTTTTCACTTCTGGGTTCCCTTTTGAGGATGTAAGCAGACATTCAGCAAATACTCCTGACGCAGCAAATCAAAAACTACCTCTACATTTATTCTGTCATTCAAATAATGAAAAGTGTTTGCTAAGCAGGAATCACTCTCAAATCACAACAATAGCAAAAACGATAACAGCACTATATTTGTGCTGGGTTTTGATCAAGCAAAATCAATGATCAAACAAAGGTTGTTTGATGTAAAGCAACAAAGAGACATGAACAATGTTCCAAATTTCCTGATACCGGAGAAGCTTAAATATGTTGTCGCCCCAGTACCTTATCTCTCTGTCCTGGATGTACCCAGTCAATGGAGAGCTTTTACTCTGGCAAGATGGCAAGTCCTCCCCTCTGCAGTTTTAGAGGGGAGATATAAAAAGATTCCCATGAAGGAAAGGATTTGTCTGTGTGGCACTGAAGAGGTGGAGTCAGTCGAGCATGTTTTATTTCACTGTCGCTTCTATCAGAAAGCTCGTTCTAATATAATTTCCCCTCTACTTATCAATTTTCCTGGATGTTCCGATGTTTATATTTTAAAGAAATTTTTAATGGGTGCTAATCAACAGGTTACCATTAGTTGTGCCAATTTTTTTTCAGTAGCCTGTAGAATTCGTAGAGATATTTTATGTACAGATTTTAACTAATTGTTGCCAATAGATCAGACCAATTTTACTTTCTAATGACATTATTGTAAAGCTTTTATTCGTGACTTGTACTGGTCGTTGGCCGAATAAAGAATTGATTGATTGTGCTGGGCAGAGGCTGAGTCTCTGAAAAATTAAATGCTTGCTGGCTTCCCTTTCTGGGGTAATCCTACAACCCAACTTTCTCACCCAGAGGCTTAAGAAAGAGAGTCCATTCCCACTGGAACAGTCCTTGGCATTCTGGCTTGAAGTCCTGGAGGCCGCAACCTCTGTCTTCTCTGGTACAGCCACTGCCCAGTTAGGTAGGCCCCCTTGGGACTGTCCCAGCATCTCCTTTCCGTCAGCCCCAACAGCCCAATTAGCCAATCAGTACATAGTTAGTTAATTCCTGTTGCTAAGTGGCAACAAGATGAAAGCATCTTATGCCAGCTGTTCAAGGCCACCAGGTGCTTTTAATTAATGCTCAGCCCAAACAGGTGGCAACTAACCAGTAAGAACTTACAGCTTGATCACAATTAATTAAAACCTTGAGATGTATAAGCTCTGATCCTTACATCACCACAAAGTGAGACTCAAAGTAACTGGAAACAAAGTCTAAAGGTGAAGTTTAGGTCTAAAAGAAGGTTGCCAGCCTCCAGGTGGGGCCTAGGGATCGCCTGCTTTTACAACTGATCTCCAGCTGACAGAGATCAACTGCCCTGGAGAAAATGGCTGTTTTGAAGGGTGGACTCTATGGCATTCTACCGTGCTGAGGCCCCTCCCCTCCTCAAACCCTACCCTCTTCCAGAGCCACCCACAAAGTCTCCAGGTATTTTCCAACCCAGACCTGGAAACTCTAGTCTAATATCTAAAGGTGAACCTCATAAGAGATTCCAAGTTTAAGCCTCCAGTGGTCAGATTGCTATATTCCTCCACCCTTAATCTACAACCCAGATGTAGTATTCCAAATAATGAGTGTTTCTTGCTGGAGCCTCCTACATTAGGAAAGACCCTATTCAGCTCTGGCTCCCTAGCTGGGTGACCTTGTAGAGATTTCCAAGTCCCTGCTTACTGAAAGCTTGGTAATACTCCTGGAAGTATCCCCCCCCCCTTCGCAGTTGATCATTTGCCTCACACAGTGGATTGGAACAGGTATATTTATTTATATGTGGATGTGTCACCTGTCAACCAAAAAATCTGAATAAAGGCCCTGTTGGTTCTTCTGTCTAGCACAGCTTTATCCCACCCTTCCTCCAAGGAGCTCAGACTCACATGCATGGTTCTCCCTTCCTCACTGTATCCTGTGAAGTTAGTATTCATATTTCTTCTTTCACTGTTGACCTAGAAATTACCATTATATGTTTCATAGCATCAGGTTATCAGATGCCAGGCTTAATTTGAGGCTTGACATACCTGGATTCCATTGCTTTATCTATAGTAAACTAGCAGTAAAGCCCGTTGTGAAAGCAATACAACGGGATCTAGAAAGAGGCTCTGGGGCATTGCTCTGGCTTTGGGCAAACAGTGTCAATTTGCTGTGGTGACCTTAGCAGGGTATAATGACGGAGTCCACTGTTTTCTCCAGAGGAACTGATCTCTGCTACCTGAAGAGCAGTTGTAATTGTGAGTAATCTGTAGCCCTCACCTGGAGATTGGCAACAATTGTTACCCAGGACAAAATGGCTGGTTTGGAGGGTGTAGTCTATGGCATTCTACCTGTCTGAGGTCCCACCCCTCTGCAAACCCCACCCTCTCCAGGCTCCACCCCTCAAATCCCCAGGAATTTGTCAGGATGTAGTTGGCAACCCAACTTGTCAGGATGTAGTTGGCAACTCCTTCCCAGGTAGCCATCAACCTACCATTATCTGCCCCTTTGACTTCAGCTGACTTCTGCCCTCCCTTCTGCAGAACAGTTGTAATACTGAGTGTTCTCCAGCCCTCACCTGGAGATTGGCAACAATGGTTCCCTATGTGGGACTGACTGGTTTGGAGGGTGGAGTCTATGGCAGTGTACCTGTCTGAGGTCCCACCCCTCCTCAAACCTCACCCTCTTCAGGCTCCATCCCTCAAGTCTCCAGGAATTTCCCTTCTGGAGTTGGCAACCCTATCAGGATTGGCCCCAATGTGGTTTCTCCCAAAGGCCAAAGTAGGTGACAGGACCAAGCTTAGTTGCCTACCAACAGGCACTGAGGGGAATGTAGGGTTGCCAGCTCTAAGGAGGGAAATACCTGGAGGTTTGGGGGGTGGATTCTGTAGAGGGCCGGGCAACGGAGGCATCGGCCTTCCGTCGCCCGCCTTGCCCCCCCAATCTTGGCCCGGGCAACCGCGGCTCCCA
>NW_015161982.1:403900-409337 GCF_001447785.1 Gekko japonicus | reverse complement strand
AGGTATAATGTCATAGGGTCTACCCTCCAAAGCATCCATTTTCTCCAGGGGAACTGATCTCTGTCATCTGGAGATCAATTGTAGCAGTGGGAGATCTCCAGGTCCCACCTGGAGATTGGCAACCCTAGGGGGAAGTCAGCTGCACAGCAGGGGGTTGAAGAGAATGGTTTGATGGCTGCCGGGCCAAGATTGGCAACAATAGTTCCCCAGGAGCCCCATCGTAAATGCACCAAACAATTCCTCAAGATTTTCCAAAACACTTCTCTGTTTTGGGCTCCTGGGGAACTTTGAAGTAGCACCAAAGCTTTAAGATCTCTCCAGCTGTCACCTGGAGACTGGCAACAGCTTGTCTGGAGTGTGGGCAGCATGGCATTGTATCTGTCTGAGGTCCCCCTCTTCCTCCTCCTCCTCAAATCCCACCCTCAGCAGGCTTCATCCCTAAAATATCCTGGAAGTTTCCAACCTGGAGTTGGCAACCCTATCTGCCTGTCTGTCTTAAGTTTTACAACCCCCCCCCCACACACACACACACAGCCTCTGCCTAGGGAGCAGCTGACATCATTCTCCTCTCCCAACTGAAAATTCCAACTGCCTTGCGGGGGGGGGTGAGTTTGACAGGTGTGGAATGGAGTAGTCCAATCAGCTTCCATATGTAAATGACCTTGGAACGCTGGCCGGGACTGCACAAAGCAGCCAATGAACCCAGCCAGTGTCTTCCGAGTGGCAGTTTTTTCGGCCTAACACTAAAGGAGTGCATTTTAGAACTTTGGCACCCAAAACCCTTTTATTATAAGGGAGAGATGAGCACGCCAGAAGCATTCTATCACCTCACCTTTTTAAACAATGGGGACCATGATATTTCTCTAAGTATCTGAACAACAGAACTCTTCTGTTGCTGCCCCACTGCTGTGGAAGAGCCTCCTAGAAGGGGTGAGGCAGATCCTTATGCTCAGAAATTTCCAGCAAGACTGTAAAATGCAGCTATAAGAAGAGAGCACATGAGATCATGGAGGCTGTAGATGCTGGTGCTATCTTACCAGTTCTAGTAATATGTTTTAATTATTTCAATAGATTATTATTTTAATTGTATTTATTGTTATTACTGATCTCTGGTTCTGATCCTAACTAAATACATTAATCATAGTATTAAATAAAGAGAGTAGTGACTGATTTGAGAATGTCCTGTGCCAGCAAATAAATGCTTAGGATGAGGCTTCCTAATTGCTGATCCTGCACTGTTATAATTTATGCTGCCATTCCAGCAATGTACAAGGATGCCATCATACTCTAACACCATCAGTTTAATGAAAGTGTAGCATTCTTCTCATCCATTGTGGTTCCAAAAAACCCAAGCCAATCAGAGATACATACCTCTTATCATCTAATCTAACTTAACGTTACATAGTCCACCTAAATAATAACAATTTAAATCAAAAATGGAATTTGCACTAACACATTGGTGTAAGAAGAGCTATTTGAAAATCCAGGGTAAAAAAAAAAAGCGTAACAAGAGGTTTATGCTCAAAATGCCTAATATTAGACATAACTTTAAAAGCAATGTCACAGGAAAACCAAACAACAGATTACCCATTTTTCCTGCATCTGTTATAATCATCACTATAGAACACTGATCTCCAGCTAGTAGACTGGATCCCAATCTCAGTAATGCTCTTCGGATTAGCATATCTGTAATGTACTTTCATTTAAGAATGGATACATATACAGTGTTCTAGAGACATACACAATGTTCTAGTCACAATAGCAGTTCAGCCTTTAGTGCTCTAAAACACGTAAGGCTGGCCTGAAGTGAGTCACATCAGGGGCAAACCACCATTTTGGGAAACTTCTATATTATTATTATTATTATTTTGTAAGAGAAGAGAGAAAGGGCAAGACAGAAAGATGTGGGATACATGGAGAGATAGAAAAAAATAAAAAAGAGAGAAAAACCAAAAGATGGACATATATAGTCAAAAAATGAATAGGGGTCACATGTTTCAAGCTGGGGTTAAAGGTGAGTCCCGGGAAGGAACGCTACTGCTGTAGAGCAGAACTGTTGAAACAAGCTGGCTGAGATCTAAACATACAGGAGAGGAGCCTCTCACACCAGTCAATAATTACATAACTAGATCTAAACAGAAGCATGAGTAATCATGGCAAGAATCTGCCTATTTGGAAAATGGAAACGCATTTCTAGTAAATATTTGCCTATGACATAATAATTAACTTTTTCTCCAGCAGGTTCTCATCTCTCCAGTTCCGTCTGTTGACCTGATATCGATAGGAGTCAACTTTGCTGGAAAATGATGACTGATAGCCTCCCCTCAGGGGACAGTGCAGGTACATTAAAAACAAAACAAAACACTGACTGTTACCTACATGGCACAGAAGCTTACCAGTTCAAGCACACTTAATGAATTGCCTATCCAAAGACACATTGCATTGCAGAACTGCATGCCAGAAGACCCTGTCCTTAAATGGAGACAGCATATTGTAAACCTCAAACTTACATACATCTTTTGCTGATTTGCTACCAATAAAATGTTTGTGCCAGTGCAGTATAATTTGTACGGGACTCTGCTTGCTATACTTTTCACAAAGATGTAAAACAGTTGCTCATTTTCATTAAAATTAAACTTTATGAGCATTGATCCATTGGGAGAATCCTGGGTGTTTGTTTTTAAAGCATACAACTCTTTAAAAGTTAGAAGAAACATCTGAGCTTAGGCAGACTATTCAGTAAAATTTAAGGGTTCAAAGCAAAAAAAAAGGATTATTTATAAGTAGTGTGGTTTTGGTGTAGCCATGTATGAATCAGACAGCCATCACAGTAGGAGGAGGAGGAGGAGGAGATTGGATTTATACCCCGCCCTTCACTACCCAAAGGTGTCTCAGAGCGGCTTACAAACTCCTTTCCCTTCCCCTCCCCACAACAGACACCCTGTGAGGTAGGTGGGGCTGAGAGAACTCTTGACAGAAACTGCTCTTTTTCAAGAACAGCTGTGCCAGAGTTATGGCTTGCCCAAGGTCATCCAGCCAGGTGCAAGTGGAGGAGTGGGGAATCAAACCAGGTTCTCCCAGATTAGAGTCCATGCACTTAACCACTACACCAAACTGGCCCACTAAATAACTAAACTAAATAAATAAATGGCTGCTGCTATTTATTTATTTAGATACTTATACCCCACTTTCTCCCCAAAGTGGCTTACAACATTGCTATACCCTTCTCCATTTTATTCACACAACTCTGCAAGGTATGTTAGGCTGAGACTGTGTGACTGCCCCAAGGTCACCCAGCAACTGAACAGAGTGGGGATCTCAATCTGGGTTTTTCAGATCTTCATCTGCACATTAACTATATCATACCATCAAACCAAGTAATCATTATTGGTATTCAACTGGTATTTGACTGAATAGAATTTTACCAGTTCTGTTTCTGGTGCTTTCAGAATAAAGAAGGCAGGTGCAATTTAGTCCAGGTAATATATTAATTAGTTTGAACAAGTGAGGACCCTCAAGCAGCTTGCAGGACGAAGGTATCCCATTACCCCCACCTTTGCTTCCTCCCCATACCTCTCTCACATTCTTTCTGCTTCCTGCCACCCCTTTTCTTACTCTCCCCCATGCCTGTGACTTCCTCTTTCTTTCTGCCCCTTTCCACTGACACACTCTTTTTCTCTCTTTCTGCCTCCCAATCCATCACTCTCTCTGCCCCCCCCATCCCAGCCTCCTACCTGCTTCCTTCCCCAACCCCACACAGCAGTGGTGGTGGTGGCAGCACTTCCAGCTACCCACCTGCTCCACTCCCCAAAGCAGCAGGTGCGGCAGTGGCTCTCCAGGAATCACAATGGATCTCCCAACTATAGAGATCAGTTTCCCCTTAAGGCTGCCAACTCCAGGTTGGGAAATTCCTGAAAATTTAGAGTGGAGTCATGGGAGGGTGATGTTTGGGGAGGGAAGCTATCTCAGCAGGGTATAATGTTATAGACACCACCCTCCAAAGCATCCATTTTCTTCACAGGAACTGACCTCTGTCATCTGGAGAGCATTTGTAATTCTGGGTGATCTCCAGCCCTCACCTGGAGGCTGGCAACACTAGTTTCCCTAAGGAAATGGCTGCTTTGGATGGTGGAGTCTATGGTGTTATACCTGTCTGAGGTCCCTCCCTTCCTCCAGCATCCACCCCTCAAATCTCCAGGAATTGACAACCCTATCTCCTTCCCACCCAACAGCCAACTTACCTTTATCTGCCTCTCTGTCTTCAGTTTTCCCTCTCCTTTCTCCCTGCAGCTTCTACTAAGGAAAAACAAATTTCTTCCCAGTGGGGATCAAAGCACCTTACATTGTTCTCTCCCCCATTTTATCTGCACAACAACCCTGTGAAGTAGGTTAGGATGAAAATATGTAACTGGCCCAAAATTACCCATTCAGCTTCCACAGCAAAATGGGGATCTGAACCTAGATCTTGTAGTACCTAGATCTCGTAGAACCTAGATCTCGTAGTAGGTTAGGATGAAAATATGTAACTGGCCCAAAATTACCCATTCAGCTTCCACAGCAAAATGGGGATCTGAACCTAGATCTCGTAGTACCTAGATCTCGTAGAACCTAGAACTCGTACTACTGTGGAAGATGAGAAGTGCTTGCCCACTCCAGAACCGCTGATTTCGGGAGGGGTGTTGAAAGACCTGAGCCAAATTGAGGTGACGAGAGAGGAGGTCCTAAAACTGATAGACAACTTAAAAATTGATAAATCACCAGGCCCAGATGGCATACATCCGAGAGTTCTGAAAGAACTCAAATGTGAACTTGTGGATCTCCTGACAAAAATATGTAATCTTTCCTTAAAATCTGCCTCCATTCCTGAAGACTGGAAGGTAGCTAATGTCACTCCCATCTTTAAAAAGGGTTCCAGAGAAGATCCGGGAAATTACAGGCCAGTCAGTCTGACGTCGATACCAGGTAAATTGGTGGAAACCATTATTAAGGAAAGAATTAGTAGGCACATAGATTAACAAAACCTATTGAGGCAGACTCAGCATGGGTTCTGTAAGGGAAGATCTTGTCTCACTAACCTGTTAATGTTCTTTGAGGGGGTGAACAAACATGTGGACAAGGGGGATCCAATAGATATTGTTTACCTTGACTTCCAGAAAGCTTTTGATAAAGTTCCTCATCAAAGGCTCCTAAGTAAGCTCAAAAATCATGGGATAAAAGGACAAGTCCTTTTATGGATCAAAAACTGGCTAATTAATAGAAAACAGAGAGTGAGTATAAATGGGCAGTTCTCTCAGTGGAGGGGGTTAAGCACTGGGGTACCGCAGGGATCAGTACTTGGTCCACTGCTTTTTAACTTGTTCATGAATGATTTGGTGTTGGGAGTAAGCAGTGAAGTGGCTAAATTTGCGGATGATACGAAGTTGTTCAGGGTGGTGAA
>NW_015161982.1:394266-403598 GCF_001447785.1 Gekko japonicus | reverse complement strand
AAGAACAGGTAGAGAAAGATGTACTTTTCTCCCTTTCTCACAATACAAGAACTCGTGGGACCTCCATGAAACTGCAGAGCGGTCGAGCTAGAACGGATAAAAGGAAGTACTTCTTCACCCAAAGAGTGATTAACACATGGAATTCACTGCCACAGGAAGTGGTGGTGGCTACAAGCATGGACGGCTTCAAAAGGGAATTAGATAGGCATATGGAGCAGAGGTCCATCAGTCGCTATTAGCCACAAGGTATAGATAGGGGCTCTGGGGCAAGTGATGCTCTGTCTTCTTGGTGCTTGGGGGGGGCAACAGTGGGAGGGCTTCTAATGTCCTGGCCCCACTGGTGGACCTCCTGATGGCACTTGGTATTTTTGGCCACTGTGTGACAGAGTGTTGGACTAGATGGGCCTTTGGCCTGATCCAACATTGGCGTCTCTTATGTTCTTAGTACCTAATCTGGAACTCTAATTGCTCAACCACACTGGCTTTCATGTGGCGGTTGCTATTGAACAGTAGCGAGCAGCCAAGCCTACTTAGTCTTGCAACTCAAGTGACATCAAGTCACCCGGAAGTCACAGCCAGGCCTAGAGTTGCCAACCTCCAGGTGGGGCCTGGATATCCCCCAGAAATACAACTGAACTCCAGACATCTGTCCCCCTGGAGAAAATGGCTGCTTTGGAGGGTGGACATTATACCATGCTGAGACCTCTCCCTACCCCAAATTCTGCCCTCCTCAGACTCCATTACAAAATCCCCAGGAATTTCCCAACCTGGAGCTGGCAACCCTAGCCAGACCTGGCCCCAATGAGTTTTCCCTCAAAGGCCAAAATAGGGCTGGAAAGGGCCCTGCTGTCTCCTTCTGACAGAGCCAAGGTTGGGATGCTGTCGTTGCCTATCAACAGCCACTGAGGGAATCTGTTGCTTAAAGCTCCAGGCTCTCCTTTTATCATTTTCAGATTTTTTTAAGCTGCCCAGTGTTGTTGTTTTTTTAGATTTTACAATTTTCTGCAAACCTGGGGCCCTTTTCAGGTTTGTAGAAAGATCTGTCTTGCCCATTCACAGCTCCAGTCACCAGATTTAAGTATCCAAAGATATCCCGACTTCACTATTAGAATATAAGATACCAGGTTCTTCTAGTCAAACAGTTGACTGATCAAATCAATATATGGAATTCAGTTTCCCACCACCTCTTTGGTCCCCCTGCCTCACTCCATAGCTCCCATAACTCTCATGTCTGTCTGTTCCCTTCCTGGCAATAGCAGACAGACTGGGTGAGAGACGTTCTCTTCAGCCCTGTTTTTGCTTTCTGCTTTAATTAGCTTTCCTTTCCTTAAGCACACCTCCTTCTCAATTACTCACCTTACCCTTTTTTGCCTAGCATTTGCTTCTCAACCCAGTACCACCTTACTTCACCTGTCTGGCCTCTGGAGTATGTATCATTTTAGTCTTCAACCAGCCAACCCCTTCCCCATTCTGCTTCCAAGCTCTTTCTTGAGACAACATTCTAGGGGCCTTGGAGCCCATGGAGCTGGGCAAGTCATACAATATTTTCATATGAAAGTAGGTTGGGCCTGGGGAGTGGAGAGTGGGCAGAGAGAATCTTTGTCTGGGGTCTCCTGGAAGCTCTGGAAAACACCACGCACTCCGCCTGTGTGGAATTTTTCATCCATACAATCTGATTGTTTTCTTTTTCCTGAGAAAAGCTGCACTGTTTGTCAACTTATCTTCAAATATACTTTTCATTAGTATTCCAGGGCACTACAAGAAGATTGTATCTATTTAGATTCTTAGACTGTAATAAGAAGATTTGGGATGTAAAGACCTTCCATACAAAAAGTCAATAAGAAATGCATGTTACTCTGAAAATATAACAAGCAGAAGGATTGCACTTCTCAGTTTCAATGTTTGTTCAGGCCGTATGGCCCTTGTACAAGGCCTTCTAGATTCAACCAAGAAGGACGTTTAGTATACTATGAAAGCTCAAACGTTTGAGAAGCCACTTAGAAAGAAGCTGTTTGTTCTCACTAAACCATTCCAGAGCATCAATGACACAGTTTGCTCCTAGTTCCTAAGGCTCTGTATTCAGATGAACAAATCATCCCAATTTGTGTGGGGATCCATCAGGATTAAAGCCCCAATTCTTACACTTTTCCCACATACAAAAATATGTACATACATGAATGGTACAAGAGAAGTTAGACCAGAAATAGGCCAAACCAAACACATAAAATTCAGATTCTTTCAAATTGGAAGTCTTTTATAGTCCTGAATAGGATGGAACGTACACTACCATTTGAAACAGCATACTTGTATTGACTTATGGGAAAGTAAAAGAAAGTTATGACCCCCAGACAGGTTCAGTATGAGAACTGAATAAGGAGTTAACAAAACCCAAGAAGCAAATACGCACAATATAACAGCAAATTTTGACACCATTTCAGCAAAGTAAATGTGTTTTACTTGGCAACATTAAAAACATTTAAACACACGTACCAGGTTGTCCTGGCACTATTTTCACAGCAGAATTAGCAACTGAACATGAAATTTAATTGTTTCTGACATGCTATGCTTCTCACATACATTATTTTAATAATGAAGTGATTGCTATGATAGCTAAAATGACATTGTGTATTTAAGGATGCAGGAAACCTATAGCTGAGGATTCTGGTATTTTTCATGAAGCAATTTCAGCACCCTAAGTTTTTTTTTCTTTGCAGCCAAGTTTGTATTCACAGTTAGTGGAATTCACTGTACTGTCAAATGCATACCTAAAACTTAGCTACAGAGTCCATAGATGCATGGTATTATTTAGGTAGAATACAAACTGAAATCCCCTGGCCCATGAAAAACGCTATTGTATTCCATATGACTGACTTCTCAAGTAGAAGGTTTGTACTCATCTTCAGTTTTCTCAGGGAGCAATACTAAGGCTGATGTGTAAATGGTTTAGGATAGAACTAAATCCAAGTGTCCCACTGACACCCCATTAGTATTAATCCCAGCATCAGCTGGCTCTGTGAATGAAGGAGCCAGAAATGAACAGTGCAAATGGCATGCTGCAGGATGAGTAGGGTTTAGCAGTCTAAGTATTCTTAGTATTCTCACTTTCTGCCCATGTAACTAGCATTAAGCTGCCTTGAACCAAGAAGAAAGGCAGGACATAAATATTTTAATAAATACAAAATTATGCAACTGAAAATGCTGGTGTAAGTGCCAAACAGACATCTTCCAGTTGCTAGATCATAATCCATCTTTCTTGCAAAACTATACAATTATATTCTCAGTTGTTATAAATGTCTATCTGCCAAGAAATCAATATAACAAGGAAACCTCTTTTCTAGAACCTCTGGTCTACTACTGGGACAGCTGACAGACACAACAAAACATTCCCTGTAAATCCTAGCCAGATTAATCATCTATCAGATAACAGGGTGCATGGGGTTATCTCTGTCTGGTTCATTATGAGAACACTGAGAGTCAAAATGGTGCAATTTTGATGATGGGAACTCTAGAGAAAGAAGAAGAAGAAGAGATTGGATTTCACTACCCAAAGGTGTCTCAGAGCAGTTTACAAACTCCTTTCCCTCACCCTCCCCACAACAGACATCCTGTGGGGTAGGTAGGGCTGAGAGTACTCTGACAGAAACTGCTCTTTTTCAAGAACAGCTGTGCCAGAACTATGGCTTGCCCAAGGTCATCCAGCCAGGTGCAAGTGGAGGAGTGGGGAATCAAACCCGGTTCTCCCAGATTAGAGTCCGCGCACTTAACCACTACACCAAACTGGCTGTTTGCATCAAGGGAGCATTTTGCACAAAGACCCAAAGAGGAGAATAAACAAGGTGTTAGCATATTTCTAACACTGTTCAAAACCTTTGCAGATATACCTATTCAAGACCTAAGTACCAACATGAATCCACTACTTCTCTATCTGGGGATGGGTAAGCACGGGACAGCGATTCCATGACTCAAAACATGAACTGCTGCCAATGTCTGCCTTCTCCCCCTGCAGCAGTATCTACTGTGTGTTGGCTCAACAATTCTTCCTCTCTCACCTTCTCTGAAGTGATTGAGATGTAAGTTCTAGTCCTGCCTTTTCTTTCTATTTTGCAGCTGATTAGGTTGTAGCTGGCCTAGGGTAAATTCTGCTTATTTGCACATTTCCCCTTACATGGAATTCAACACCTCTCGTTTCTGTTTCTCATACTAGTTATATTTTTAGTGATCTACCTTGCAGATAAGCCTAGCCATGTTGGATCAGACCAATGGTCCATCTAGTCCAACAGGGTCAGTCAGATGCCACAAAGAAGGTCACAAGCAGGACCCACAGACAAAAGCCCTCATCTGCTGACTGCTCTCCAGTATCTGAGAATCAGAGGAATTTTTCTTCTGAACCCAGGGGCCCCATTTGCTTATCCAGAGGCCCACTAGATAACAGTCAATGATAGCTCTATCCTCCATATATCTGTCCAACCTCTTGGCAAAATCATCAAATCATCACCACATCTCATATGTGGGAAAGGTCCTGGGCTCACCATGGGGGTTTCTGGGTGAAGTGGCTGGCTGCCTCCTTCACTGCATGCTAAATCAGCATGCACTGGTTGATAGCTTCCATATATGGCTGACATATGGGGCATTGTTGGCATGTCACTCTGTGATTTGTGAGAGTTACTGAGCCAGTCTGGTGTAGTGGTTAAGTGCACGGACTCTAATCTAGGAGAACCGGGCTTGATTCCCCACTCCTCCACTTGCAATTGCTGGATGACATTGGGCAAGCCATAGTTCTGACAAGAGCTGACCTTGAAAGGGCAGTGACTGAAAGAGCTCTCTCAGCCCCACCTACCTCACAGGGTGTCTGTTGTGGGGAGGGGAAGGGAAAGGAATTTGTAAGCCGCTCTGAGACTCCGAGTGAAGGGCGGGATATAAATCCAATCTCTTCTTCTTCTTCCTCCTATGTATTCCAGTACAATAGCTACAGAGCTGGGTATCTCTTCTCTATTGTGAAAGCACAGAACATCAGCTAGCTATATCAGTGCTACATCACCATCAGCGATGCAATGGCATCTGGAGGTAAGGAATGGGCAGCCCATGATTTTATGATTTGAGATTAAAGTATCATGAAGTTCATCATTTGTATCCTTATGTTTAAGGAATTTAAAATACAGCAAATATCTGAACAGAATAAAGTCATAAGGCCTAAGTTTCAATAAAAACAATTCTGACCTGTTGTTTGATACTTAAGTCAATGACATCAAATTCCAAGTTTTTACCCCAATGCAGTGTTTTCTTATGACCCCAGCTGCTCTCAGGCATACATACAGCTCATGTATCTACTGTATCCCAATAAAGGAAATGTGTCTATGAACTCTAGCAACATGCGTGCAGGGCTGCAAATTAGTAGCCAATCCCCTTTTGAAAAAATAAAATATAACATAAAATCAAGGTAAGATCCAGGAGATAGGATCCATGCCTATCTGCTTATGATAACAGCATAATAATCTATTCTGTGACAGTTCACTGGTTTAACACATCACATTATAGACCATATTTTAAACATTAATGTGCTTGCGTAACAAGTTCTATGAAACAGACATGATCTGATTAATCCTCAGCAATGCTACTATAGTGGTAATTTGCTAACAGAAAACTATAACATTTGGTTTAAGAATCTTGAGTGGAAAAATATATAGATATTTTTTAAAGGAACATACGAAGGACAGAGATACAGTTTCTTTTTCCCTTTTCCTTTCTTTGAAGATTTCTCTTTGGAATAGACCTCTTCAACACACAAGGAGAAGAAAACAAACACAAGAGCTGCCAGTAAAAACTTCATTGTGGGGACTTTGGGTCTGGAACAAAAGTTGACCTAAGAAAGATAAGAGAAGTAAAGTTAGATGTGAAAAACAGGGAAAACATCATACATGAAATAGAGAATGAATTGATAGAAATGCATTATCAAGTGAGTTATTGAATATAACTTACATAGTTTTGTCAAGTTTTAGGTATGACTGGACATATGAATTAGTTAAACCTATTAGTCATTATCCAGGATTGGGTTAGGCATACTTGAGTCAACTGACTTCATACTGTACTCTAACTATCATCATATACTTGCATAGCTTATTAGAATGAGAAAACCTATAATGCTGTTATTAATTAATGTATATTTATGAATTAATATACAGGTGGGTTTTGTGTACAGAACAAGCTTCCATCTTAAGATAGAAGTTCCATACCTAAAAATGTACCCACATAAACTTCCCTAAGCTTCACATTCATTCACATGTGATGTCATACACATCTTCATTTCTGCTAATGAGACCTCTGACATATGATACAACTATTGTACTATTAACAAGAAACAACATATTAGCTGGGGCCTCGTCCTTGATATACCTATTTGTACTATTAGCTGAATTAATTTTAATGGATTTTTAATATAATGGAATCTGAATCAAATGCCTATGAATATAATATCTGCCATACTAACACATCTACATGTATTACCTGTTTACAGTAGGAAAGAGAAATTGCATGCAGCACCTGTACCACTGGTAATATTTCACTACTGCACAACATTTATATGGCATCTGGTTAATGTCGTCAATAATAAAGGATGCATCCCCAGCAGGGTTAAGTATTTATGTTCAATGCCAAAGTCCACTGGCCTACTACGGGGGGAGGAGGGGACGACGACACTCTGCATTTTATGATTTCAAGATCAAATGCAGTTTTCCCAGCCTTTGCTCCTTAGAAGGTCTGACTGTATTCTACAACACTAGCTGCATTTCTCTGCTTATAAATGCAGAGGCTGGGTACAGAAAGATATTTACATCCCTTGAACAGCAGCAACAGCATGACATTTTTGTCTTCCTTCCAAGAGCAACAGAAGAAGCATCTTCCTTTGCCCAAAGCAACAGCAACAAGGGCTCCCAGCCAAAAGACAAGACATGAGGTTCTCCTTTCTCACAATCCAAGCAATGATCACAAGTGCATTCTCCCCAGCAGTAGCACTGCAAGTGGCTCCCCAGATCCCTCACCAGGATAAGAAGCAAGGTCTCTTGCACACCTTTGCCGACACTCACTACCAGGCGCCTTTGGGGTGACCTCTCTCCCAGGGCAATACTAGGGCCATAAAAACCGTGAACGTTCCAGAGAATTCACTCAACTGCAAGCGCAAAATAAAAAGAAGCAATTAATGCTGCTGGACACATTATCACATTTTTCATCAAAGGATGCCCACATTCTCCAAAACTGAATAAACAAACTGTTTATGGTCTGTGTCACCTTGGCAACACGTGTCCCCTTCATACATGTATCACTTCCTCCAGTCAAATGGAGCTTCTTTGCCCTACACAATGACCCACCTCAGCAACGAGGCTTGTGCAACCATCACTCTCCTGCCATACCCATCAAGACCTTTTGCCAATGACATCAGAGTCCCCCAAAGACTGCCTGCTTTCACCCTAATCCTTATATTGATGCCATGCAGTACTCTGATGGCCTTTATACTCCCCCTGTCCCCAAAATGTTTAACACTGGGATTGGCCTATTGCCCTCTTCCCCTAACCCCCCACTGCCTTTTTGACAACGGAGGAAAAGGCCCCCCCCTTCAGACAGGTGTTCCTGGCTTCTGTAATGGATAACAGACACCACCACCCCTGCCGCCCAGTTCATCCTTGCCTCCACAACAGCAGAGCCGGGAGGTCCCAATTCCCTTTCCAGCATCGGAAATGCCAACCACTGCAGGGCTCCAAGTGAAGCACTCGCAAGGGCAGCCTCCCTCCAAGGGGTGTTCCACTCTTCTGGGAGTGGAATGACAGGCCCCAGAGTGGAATAACAACCCCTGGGGGTAGCAGCAGTGTTCTGGGAGTGGGATGACAGGCCCCAGAGTGGAATGACAGCCCCTGGGGTAGCAGGAGAGTTCTAGGGGTGGAATGATAGGATTCAGAGTGGAATGACAGCCCCTGGGGGTAGCAGGAGTGTTCCGAGACTGGAATGACAGGCCCCAGAGTGGAGTGACAGCCCCTGGGGGTAGAAGACTCCTGCTACCCCCAGGGGCTACCATTCCACTCTGGGGCCTGTCATTCCAGTCCCAGAACACTGCTGTTACCCCCAGGGGCTGTCATTCCACTCTGAGGCCTGTCATTCCAGTCCCAGAACTCTCCTGCTACCCCCAGGGGCTGTCATTCCACTCTGAGACCTGTCATTCCAGACCCAGAGCATTGTATTTGGGACTAGAGCCTTTAATGGAAAATCCATTCCGCATTTTCTTTGCAACTCTTCTTGAGCTGTAATGTATTTCAATGGAGCGCATGCAAGTCAATTGGCATTCCTGGCTCCCATTATTTCCAATGGGCCGCCAAGTCTCTCCCATTGTTTCCAATCGGCAATCCTGTCCTTCCTTTCAGTACATCCCCACTCCAGGGCTGCTCAGTGCTGGCCAAGGTACTGGAGGTGCTTCTGGAGCCAGGAGAGGGTTGCTTTACCACCTCTGCCAGTGACGACCACAGCGGGCACGGCGTGTCGCCCCTACCAGCCAGACCCCCCCCCCCGATTTCTCGCCCATTGCCCCTACCGACTCCAACCACATGCCAGTCTCTCCCTCCGTGCCCAGTGCAGTGACACGGCTCTTGTACCCAGTCGCAAGACTTACCAGAAGACAGACGCCAGGGAAGCCACGGCCACCCTCAGCTCTTTATTGCAGCTGGAGATGGCTGAGCAGCCTGCAGCGGGCCATGGCAAAGCTGAGGATCACAAGCCAGCAAGCGGGGGTGCGGGGGTGGGGGGGAGCAAAAGCTCAACAGCGGCCGCTGTGCTGCCAAAATGAACTCTGCATCAAAAAGCGTCCATTTGTCTACTGAGCATGTGCGTACTGCCCGAGAGGGTCCCAGGGAGCATGTGCAAGATCTCTGCACATGTGCAGTAGGACTTTGAAGCCAGGGAGATGCCTTTGCCCTTGCTGAATTCTGCCCTCAGTTTCACTCACTGCTTCATTGCCTTTAAGTGCGCGGGAATGCGGCAGCGATAGGAACGGGAAAGGCTGGAAGCGTTAGGAACGGGAAAGGCTGGAAGCGATAGGAACGGGAAAGGCTCTTCCCTCCCTTCCAGCCTGTTCAAGGAACTTTGGCACTCCAGGCAAGGCCAGAGAGGCTCGCTTCGGACCCCAGGACAGACCTAGGTGAAAGCGTTGCTAATGCCTCTTGTGCTCAACTTTTGCCGAACCAGCGGCAGTACCAGGGCCGGCTCAAAATATTATGCAGCCCTGAGACATATTGTCGCCTCCTCCTAGGGGATGTAGTAGGAATGACACGAATGCCCACTGGGGAAAAGGGATC
>NW_015161982.1:367674-394193 GCF_001447785.1 Gekko japonicus | reverse complement strand
TTCTGCATAGAAAAGTTGCAATGAGAATGTGAAATGGTTTTTGAGAAACCTGCTCTGGGCAAGGAATGACAGTCCCTGCAGTGGAATGATGGTCCCGACGCCCTAGTAGTAGGATTAAGTGTTCTGGGACTGGAAGGACAGCTCCACTGTGGAACTACAATCCCTGGATGTGGAATCAGTGCTCTCGTCCTGGAATGAAAGCACCCATAGTAGAAGTACAGCCCCTCAGAATAGCAGGATTGTTCTGGCACTGGAATAAGTGTCCCAGGGTATGCATAGGGTTGCCAGCTCCAGGTTGGAAAATTCCTGGAGATTTGGGGGTGGGGAGATGAAGCCCATGGAAGGTGGGGTTGGGAAGGACCTTAGCGGTGTATAATGCCATAGAGTGCATCCTCTAAAGTTGCCATTTTCTGCAGTCTGTACTTTGTAGATTGAGTTGTAATTCCTGGGGATCTCCAGGCCCCACCTGCAGGGTAGCAACCCTAGGGTGTGCAATCAGTGCTCTAGGACTGAAATGACAGCTCCCGAGGTAGAACAATGGTCCCTGGGTCCAAAGAAATTGCTCTGGGAGTGGAATGACAACCCCCAGACTAGAATGGAAACCCTTGAGACTAGATGACAAATTCTGGGGCTGCAATGACAACTCTCAGAGTAGAATGACAGCCCCTGGAAGTAGCATAACTGTTCTGGGACTAGAATGAATAAGTGTTCCTGGCCTCAAATGATAGTCCCCAGAATGGAATCATAGTCTGTAGGAGTAGCAACCCATGTATTTAAAGGACTGTGCCCTCCCATATATCCCTGTGTAGGGACAGGCATGAACCAGCACATGAACTAACGTTTGTGATGAATTTTGGATGGTTTGTGGTTTGTGAACTGAAGTTCATGGCAGGTCAACTGGCACAAAATTTCCACGAACTTTCAAATATTTTATGGAGGTTCAGAAATGGATACTTTCCCAGACAGACTGATTCAGCTCAAACAAAATGTTTACCAAACTTCAAAGTAAGGGGGGGTGGAATTCTCCAGCCTTGGAAACACTCTTGTCAGTTTCAAATTAGTCATGTCAGTTTCAAGAGGGTTTCCTCAACCTTTGTCCAGATTCCTTTGTGTTCCCTTCCCATTTTCTTGAACAGAGCATGCAAAATCCCACCTCCCTTCATTGGATTTGTGACTCTGTGCTTTTAGATCAGTCCTTTTAAGCTTGCAGTGCTAGTGGCACTGGGTTCTCCTGGGCACTTCATACAATGTACTGATTCTGCTGGGCTTGCAAAAATGCCTCCCCCTTGCTTGGATTGTAACTGAGCTGGTGTTGCCACATTGGCACTGGGTTTTGCTGGGCACTGGTACATTGCACTAGTTCTGCTGGGTTTTCAACCCCTCCCCTTGCTTGGATTGTGATTCTGTGATTGACATCAGTCCTGTGGTGCTGGCATTGTCACATTGGTTTTGGATTCTGCTGGAAACTTTGTACAATGTACTGATTCTGCTGTGCTTGCAAAAATGCTCCCCCACACTTGGATTGTGATTGAGACAGCATTGCCAAATTGGCACTGGGTTCTGCTGGGCACCTAGTACATTGCACTGGTTCTGTTGGACTTCCCAACTCTCCCTTGCTTGGAATGCAGTTCTGTGCTTGACATCAGTCCTGTTGAGCTGGCATTGCCACAATGGCACTAGGTTCTGCTGCACACTAGTACATTGTACTGGTTCTGCTGGGCTTCCAAAAATGCCCTCCCTTCAGCTTCTACTGCAGAGATTCTCTGGTTTGACCATTGAGTTTGCATTGCCACAGTGCCATTGGTTCTGCTGGGCACTTTGCACTAGTTCTGTGGGGCTAGCAAACCCTGAACTCCCCAAACTCCACCCCAAAATCTACTTGAAGAAGAAGAGAAGAGATTGGATTTATACCCCACCCTTCACTACCCAAAGGTGTCTCAGAGCGGCTTACAAACTCCTTTCCCTTCCCCTCCTCACAACAGACACCCTGTGAGGTAGGTGGGGCTGAGAGAACTCTGACAGAAACTGATCTTTTTCAAGAACAGCTGTGCCAGAATTATGGCTTGCCCAAGGTCATCCAGCCAGGTGCAAGTGGAGGAGTGGGGAATCAAGCCCGGTTCTCCCAGATTAGAGTCCGCACACTTAACCACTACACCAAACTGGCTCCTACTTGAAGCTACTTGAAGGTTGCCCACCTGGCATCAGCCAGAGCTGTGGCTCTTCCACTGTCACTCCCTGCCTGTGGAGCTGAATTAGTGAAGGGTGCATTGTCCTTAGGAGGCAAAGTAACTTCATTTTATTTCTCAGAGCTTTTAGCAAAACATAACTGCATCTATTTCTTTGGGTGGTTTAAAATTGTAATGTTGCCTTTAAATTTTAAAAATTGTAATGTTTTAGTTTATGATTTGTAAGATGCTTGGAGCCACAATGACAAGCAGGATATCAGCATTTTAATTAACAAATAAATAGGTCATGGACAAAAATTTGTCAAGAACTATGGGTTTTTTTGTTTTTTTTAACAAGCACTACTCTTTGGATAACATTAAAACTGAAGTACTAAACTGTCTCAGTATGGGGTCATGATATGATTATTATTCATTTGTAATTGAGGAGTTAAGATAATACAGTGCAACTAGGAGCCAGTGTGGTGTAGTGTTTAGAGTGTCGGCCTACAATCTGGGAGTCTAAGGTTCAAAGCATGCTGGGTGACCTTGTACCAGTCATACACTCTCAGCCTAACCCACCTCACAGGGTTGTTATGAGGATAAAATTAAGGAGAAGAGAATGATATATGGTGCTTTGGAGTGCTATTAGGGAGAAAGGCGGGGTATAGATGTAGTACATAAATAAACTCAAATTTGGGTTGAATGTTTATGTTCTGTTTGTTTATATTTTATGTATGTATATAGTAAGAAATAAAATGTATATGTTCAATTAAAGCTTAACTGAATTATCTGAGCCAGGGAGAGCTCAGGTTCAAAATATAAGGAGTGGCAATGAAGGTTCTTTGGCAGCTGAGCATCCAAGATAAAAGATATTTTCAGATATGGGGGAAGAACCCCTTCTAGATTTTAACATCTGTTACCTCTTTTTTGTATGCAAGAACTACATACTAAGGAAACTGGAAAGTACAGAACCCAACAGCAATGAAACAACTAGTCCCAAGTGAACCAAAGTGAGAGAAGGTATTAGGGAGAAAGGCTAATGCATTGGGTTTAAGAAGATTTTCTTCTGTCCTGCACATTTGTAATCTATATCTATTAACATCTTTTGATTAAAGTGCCTCTCTTTAAAGCAGAAGCATCTAAACATACATATTATAACCTCATCTTGAAGAATACGTCCTACAGAAGAATTCCGCTGTAATTAAGGGAAATGGGTATTTCCTATAATTTCTCCAGACAGAGGAAGATGACCTTCAGACAGGACTTTGCTTCTGAAGTTCAGCTTCTATCCAATGTCTTACCTAAGTACATCACCAAAATGTAAATATCCTTGAGTCTGGCAAAAAAGGCAGAGTATAAATTAAATACATATAAGGATGATGCATTTCTTCAACTCTCTGCCTTATATTTCTCTTAGCACTGGGAAGACTTCTGAGAAACTGCTTTTATATTTTCAAAGGGAAAGTTGCCATTATTCATCATGTAGTCATTAGAACATTCTGAAATTTGTTTTTGTACCCAACACAACCCAATCCTAGTAAGTCTACAATGCATCTTTATTTAATTTTCAGACTCCTCTGAGACAATGAAAGGCTTCTCCGCCATGTTAGATCTACCAACCTCCTCTGTAGCAAACATCCAACTTTGTTAAGGACTCTGGGGAACTCTTCCTAGCTTGGTTGGCCCTGAGAAATAGGTATTGTACTACACAAACAAGTTCCATCTAGTATATTCATGAGAGTTGCAATTCTCAGGGTGTTTTTCATTAAAAAACCTCCAAATCCAAGTTGTTACTTTTTTAAAAAATAAGGAATATGTATAGTAAGATAACTTCAGGTTACTATAGCCTTCCATTTCAAGAAACAGTTTTTCATACTAATCTCTTAACAGCATTGAACAATCTATTTAGCAATAAAATATGAGTCTGAAAACTGCTTCACTCAGAAGTCAACAAAGTAAAAAGCTTTACTCCACATACCCAATCAGATTTTACAACTATTTCTGACAGGCAAAGGTTTATTTTCAAAACTAAATGAGCCTTGGGGGTTCATTCCAGTGCTTGGAATGGCATGTATGGATCTGTCCTCTTTCATATTATTCTCACTACAACCTGTGAAGTAGGTTAGGGAGAGGCAGAGGGAGAGGGAGGAATAGGATGGTCGAGGGCCACTAAATATTGAACTCTGTTCTCCACAGTTCCATTCCAAACACCAACCTGTGCTGGCTAGCCATCTTATCTCTCCTTATATATAATTGAGTAGTGGTCCCACAACGTTCTATGCACTCTAAAATCAGTTGGCTCTGTGATATGTCAATCACAAGGTGTCTCTATCTACTGGCTGTGTTGCCTGAGTTCTCTCCCACCCACTGCAGCCTAGGCCACTCTTCTCTGATTGGGCCAGCGTTTCAAGGTTCTTATACCCTGCTGAGGTTGCCATGGCAAATTGATTCTGAGTGCCCATGGCCTTGGCACTCTCCCAGAGCCTCTTTCTAGCGCTCATTGTATTTATTTCCACAATGGGCCTTATTCCTAGTTTATAATATTAAGGATAGAGTGCTTAGAATATTTCCAGATCATAGTTCACACTCAGTCCATATGGGAAACTATCACGTACTGACCACTGGTCTATCCAGCCCTCTGCTCTGACAAGCAAGAGGTCTCCCCCATCTGTTTCCCAGTGGTCTATTAGAAAGGACAACATTTCTTTATTTTCTTTTATGTTCCTTATTTGCCCATGAAATTTGCTCATCACATACATACAAAGCACCCTGATGTATCAGACATCTTGTCCAGTTAGGGGTGCCAACTTTGGTCTGGAAAATTCCTGAGGTTTGGGGGGTGGAGCTTTAGACAGGCAGGATTTGAGGTGGAAAAGGACCTCACTGGAGTATAATGCTTTACATTCCTTGGGCCAAGAGCCAAAAATTGACCTATTAGTATAAGCAAGGTGGCAAAACTTCTTTATGATTTTCTGAAAGGTGTATATATATTATGTTTTGATGTGATAACCCATTCTTAGTAGCTTAAGCTTTTTATGATGTCATCAAGATGACTGAAGTGACCAATTTCAAATTATAAAGAATTGTTAGAAAGATAGAATTTTCCTACAAACAACTGATACTAATAATGCCTCTATCCATTACCAGTTTTGTGATATGGCAGAAGTCAAATTTATTTTTTTCTACATTTGTAACGTTTACAGAATATTCCACTTTACCTGGTCCAGATAGTTACTTAAAGTATATTACACAATTGTAGCATATTCTTTTGCCTTTCCTATGAGCCATAGCATGAAAAAATCATTTTGATGTGCACAGTTAGGTACATGAGAATGGATCCACATGTGATGTGATTTTTATCCAGTACAACTGGATAATGTTTAACTTTGTGTTATCACAAAGAAACTTTTTTTTTAATTTTGTGAGTTCAGGAACTATTCAAAATGCATATGTTCTTATTATCAAATGTTATATCATCATTTTAAAGCTGCTAACATCTAATATTTTTCACACTATTTTTAATGTTCAACATCACTAAAATATCTTTGGAGCTCTCAAATTCAACTGCAAAGTCTTCATCTGGTTTTGTTTTTCTTTTGGTTGCTACATGTCTGTAATTTATACCTAGCAAGTAAGTCCATAGGACAGGTGTGATGGACTGCACTTTTAAAGCTTAAAAGTGCTGTGTAGACAGATAACGAAGGGGACAGCAAGGATGAGATGATTAGACAGTGTTACCGATACAACGAACATGAAATTGAACAAGCTCCAGATGATGGCAGAAGACAGGAGGGCCTGGTGTGATGTGGTCCATGGGGTTGTGAAGAGTCACAGTCAACTGTGTGACTGAACAACAACAACAACAAACAGATAAAAGACTGTGAAGGGTTAATTTTTCACAGAGCCAGAGAGCACTGAGTGACTGGCTCTTTCAAGAGATCTAACTGGTTAGCATCAGCTGAGCAGAGAGACTTCTGAGCTGAATGCAGAGGAGGAGAATTTAGTCTGATTTCAGCCCTAGCTGAGAGGAGTTGAGTACTGACAGTTTCGGAATTCAGCCCTGAGTGAGAGCAGTTTAACACAGACAGGAGAACTGGGAGAAAGTTGGCAAGGACAAGTGGGTAGTTAGACAGAGATTCCCATTTGGGTCAAAGAAAGGGAATAGATCTTCTAGTGAGAGGACAATATCCCTACTCAGTAAAACAGGGAGTTAGCTCTGAAGAGTACAGAGATTCCCATTTGGGTCAAAGAAAGGGAATAGATCTTCTAGTGACAGGACAATTTCCCTACTCAGTCAAACAGGGAGTTAGCTCTGAAGAGTACGGAGATCCCTGATCTGGTGTGATTAGAAACAGCCTTTAGACACTTTAAGTTAAAAACTTAAGATGATTACTTGTGTTTCTAGAGAAGGGGTTTGGGTACTGGGAAGAGTGTACAAGCCTTCTAGAAACTGAAACAGTTAGAGAATACTCAAAGAAAGTGTACTGGAACAAAAGCCTCTCAACATGAAGATTTGAGTCACTTAAGAAAAGCTTTAGAAACTCTCATTAGCCTGGAATATAAGAACTAAAATCTGTGCATGTACTGATTTTACCTCAGAAATTTCAACACCTGATTTTACCTGACCTTTCCCTCTATGTTAAATAAAATATTTTGTTATTTTTGAATTTCAAAATGCCTCGAGTGCCATTTAAGTTGTTTAAGTTAAAGTGGGCTCATGATCCTTCCCTCAGGTTTCTGGGCTGAGCGAACAGCCAAAATATTGTGCTGTGACAGGGTGGGACTGCCAGAGTTCTTCAGCAAAGAAGAAAACACATTACTAGGGCAGCTCAGTCAGTAAAGAAAAATGGAGGGAAAATCTTTCCTCTGAGGGAGAGAAGTGGACAGGGCCATCATAACAGGCATGAGCAGTTTGGCAGTTGACAGGAATGCATACACTTGCAACGATAACACCTCCAAAACTGCAATTGCTGCAGGTGTTTTCTGCACCCAATTGATGACAAGATTGCCACCTCTGTCTGTAATAATCTCAGTCTATTCTCTTTTGGGCTAGGTAAATTGACTGGCTTTGCAACTGTGTCTCCAAATTCTTACCTGGAGGTTGGCTAGACTTCACCTCTCCATGCTGGGCACAAAAAAGTTCATTGCATAGTTCATTTACAGAAGCAGTGCAGGTATTTGAAACAAACACTTGACAGGTATACCTTCTCAAACAACTCTGTAGAGATTTCCCACATATGACTGAATGTGTCCTGGTAATTCTCAACTGTCCTCAGCAGTTTCATGGGAGTTAACTTACCTCAACCTGCAAAAACACTCAGAGTGTCACAACCAGTGAAGATATACGGCCTAATTAAGGCAACAGACCAGGCCTGTAGCCAGGATTTTTTAAGTCAGGGGGCATTTAAATTTCTTAGGGGGCACTGGCTAATCAATTTAATCCAGGGGAAGAGGCCATGACACCCTGGTCTAGATGGGAAGTCAGGGGGCCTAGTCCCGAAATGCCCCACTGTAGCTACAGGCCTGCAACAGACACAGATTACATTCCACTCAGGAGGCTGTCATTCCAGTCCCAGAGTAGTGTGTGATCCCAGGGGTCATAATTCCTCTGTGAGGGCTATCATTCCAGTAACTGAGCAGTTATCTGGTCCCAAGGACCATCATTCCACTCTGGCGACTGTCATTCTGGTCCCCAGAGCACAGTTCTTGAAATCTGTTCTGCAGTTCCTTTGCAACTTTTGTGAGATGACAAGGCATTTTCCGTGTAGGTTATGCATTAGTAATATAGTGCTGGTGTTCTCCAGTCCAAATAGTGGTACCAATATATACAAGATGAGCATGTGAGATGGCCCTGAGACTGGCTGGGCTCACAGTGAATAGGAGTAGCAGGACTCATGCGGATCCCATTCAAAACAGAAGCAGGGTTAGATCACAGCTGCTTAGGTGATTAGAAGAAATAGGGTTGTGTACATTGTCCCTGAATGCTAAAAACACTCAGTCCTGCCAGCAGCATCAATTCCTGCCCTTACTTAGTGATTTGGATACATCTACTCATGTATTTACAAAGAAGTCAATTCACTGTTCAAGATGGTTCTCCGGGTCACCATTAGAGCAGTGGTTCCCCAGCTGGGGCTGGGAACTCCTGGGGGTTGCAGAGTTATTGCAAGGGGTCTGCAAATCCATATGTGCACACTAAGCATTGTAATGTTGATCTTTATGTCATCATGCATTTTCTCAATCAATGGATACTAATAGTACAAATACTATCATGTGGAGTATCGTGTACTATTTTTTGATATTAAAATGGGGTCCTCATAACTCATAAAGGTTAGTAACCCCTGGACTAGATAAAGATTGGCATTATTTTAAAGAAGTTACTAGGGAGACACAGGGTGATCATCCATATGAGTATATGCATCTGCTTTATCCAGAGTCAAACCGACCGGTACATCAAGATTTCTATACACTACTCAAACTGGCAGTGACTCTTTAGGCTCTTAAGGAGAGACAGATTCCCAATGTGCTCTATCTGAGATCCCTTTACCAAAGTCAGACATTCAACCTGTAATGTTCTGCATGTTACTCAATAAGCCACAACCCCTTCACCTACATGTTGCCTGTGTACAAGGGCGATAACTTTTCACAGAAAAATAATTTCACATATTGATTTGAACCTGATAAATCAGTTCTGGTATACATAATCAGTTATTATGAACTGTATATAAATAAACCAAATAAACAATAAAAGGCCTAACGTTGTGCTGCTCTTTATATACAGAGCAGCACAATGTTAGGCCTTTTATTGTTTATTTGGTTTGTAAGTAAAGTGAACGTGATTTAGCCTATGCTGCCGAGAAATGCCTAATGCCAGTTGCCACATGAAATGCATCATTTGGGGCACTTAAAAAAAAACCAAACCTTTCAGCATAACCACACAACTCTCACTGACTCACAGAGAAATTACAGGGCATGCATGTGGGCAGAAGCAAGGCCAACAAAGTGGAAGCTGAAAGTTTCCACTTACTGACCACAATGCATGTCTACTCTCTTATTATGGACGTGCTGTTTTTGACTGAGATTTATACTTAACTGCTTCTTGATTTAGACATAGTCTATACCATAGGCGTAATCTTCGTGGGGGCGGCGGGGCGTCAGCCCCCGCCGAAATTTTCAGGAAGGTGCTCAGCCCCCCCCGGGAAATTGGAAAGTCTACACCCTTGGTCTATACAGCTATCTGCTACCTGCTCAGAAATCAGCTGCCTGAGGTCATTAGAATGAGCCTCTTAACATCTTCATGATGGTCAGTTTCCTCTGTTAACACACACACACTCACACAAACTTTGTTGGTGTTGAATACCAACACCAAAATCCAGTTGAAGGCTTGGTTACGAAGCAGCATAAGATGAGTTGCTGTAGAGAAAGACAACTTCCCCAGCTCAACCTCTCACTTCAGCCTTCTTTGCCTCCCCAAATCTTGATGGGGGCAGATAGGAAGTCTGCAGCAGGAGAAGGCAACATTTTTTTAAAAAAAAATCCCTCTCATCTGCCTGGGGGGTGGGGTGGATCGTTCCACTGATGGAACTGCTGCTATACCAATGGAATGGCACACAGGATCCAAACTACAATTTCCAATGAGTAATTCCATAATATTAAAGATGCATCCCATGTTGGCTATCCAAAGTCCAAATTTCCAAATTCTGTAGCCAGAAATGTTATGGTGATGAGACATGAGATTACATAAGGGGATGAGTTTGCCAGGCACCCATCATCCCTAATCCTGAGACTCATTTGGTGGGGCCTGATGATGTCATGGCTTGCATCCAGTGACATCATGAACTGGGACTTGATCAGGTCACATTGAAACGTCGTATTAATTATACCTCTTCCACACACCCCTAGGTATTTACCACATGGTATCTATGAATATGTATACTTATGATGAAGTGATTCTGATGGGTTATTCACCACCCTTTTTAAATAGCATGAAAATGAACTATGTGCTAAATGTAAAATATACCTGAGTGTTTAGTGCCAATTGTTTATTCCTATCTACAGTTTATTTGTGTGGTAGTTGCCACAAGTTTGTATGCAAAAAGCCTTACAAGAACCCATCAAGTATGGACGCTAGTTGAGGGTCCTGAGTTTTCAACCTACTTTCCTGAGAAAGAGCCCCAAGCACATTTCAGCTCTGAGGCCTGAGAGTTAGGCTAAAAATCAATCTCAGGGCCCATGCCTGAAACTCAGCAATCCTGTGTCATAATTCAGTGCAGCAAAAACTTCAAAACCAATAAGTTATAAATTACCAAGGTATTCATTTAAATTGAACTGGACTTAAAGTCCCAGGTGCCCAAGTGCTCATGCTATCCAAACTGGAGCCAGGGAAGGGGAAATTATCTTATTACAGGGTTCTAGAAAGGAACAACACAAGACCTTGTAGTCTGTGTACAGGGATGGATCTCAGTAGGGTACCTCAAACTAAAATTATGGAGACAGAAAGAGAGAAAAGGTGTTTGTGAACACAAACAAATCTCCCTGTCCCCTTTTAACCCCACCCCTCTCCCCTCACACAAAACTGAGAATGCGGTCAAGATGAGGGGAAGAGACAAGGATAGGGAGAGAAGGAGATTCAGAAGGTGACACTACCTGATCCAAAGTGTGTGAGAGGCTTGAGAATCATGGTCTTTTTATGGGGAAGGGTTCCATAACTAGACATGAGACCGCACTTTCCCAGGGTCACGATTGGTCCCAGATATGAAGTTTGAATCTGACTGAACAGTTTGAAGGTTAACTGCTGTCAAAATCTCGCAGGAAGATTAATAGGGCAATACCTGACATTCCAAGGTTGGGACACAGTTGGATGGTTTTAGCTTATTGACCCAGAATTAGGAGTGATTGAAGGGTTCAAATGTTCTCTTGATGGCTCATCCAAGGTGGATTGGATGTTAGGCTGCCTTTATCAATGGCTAGATTGGGTTAGCGATATTTAAAGGTTGCCCTATGATCTACAACTGGAAATGGTTCACATTGCCTTGTTGAAGTATCCCTCACATTGTATTAGGCATGCCTTGGAACTGGGAGTAATCATTTTTTAAATTCCTTCCTTTGTTCCTGGGACTCTCCAGTGTCATGGCTGAACCCAGGTGCCTTACTGAGATTTCCCAAGTTTCAGATCCCTTGGTAGTCATCCTGAAACTACTAATTTGTCTCTTCGATTGACAGCTGACAATGAGCTATGAGTCTTGCACTTCTTCTCCTTTCTTGCAGCTCTAAGCATCTCTGACAGCATCAGTGCTGCAAGGGTGTGGGTGAGCCAGGTGGGTTGGGAGTGGTTTCTGAAGCCTTGTTTACTGCTCCGAAGCTACAAGGTGTTGGCTCAGTTTCAGCTGTGGGCTGTGACTCCTGATTAGCTGGTAACCTGATCTCTTGTTGTTCTCCTTCTGGCTCAGAGCCAGCTGTTCAATTACTGGCTGAGGGCTAGCAGGTAGCTCTTCATCTGAGAAATCTGAGCCATCACTCACCACAGACTGATTTATGACATCCTAGTCTGAACATCTAACCACTACATCACACTGGCTCATGGTCAAAAGCCATACAGAATGGAAGTTACAGTAAGGAGGAGAACTGAGTGACATTCAATAAAATGGCAGTTATTTCTAAGCAAAGCTGCTTAGGATTTCTGCCACAGACTGTCTGTTATGACGACAAGGATGGGATGCGCCAATTACATATTACTCAAGGACACTCACCACAGCCGAGAGGAACTATGCACAAATAGTCAAAGAGGGCTTGGTGCTCATGGCTGGCATGAAAAAATTTCATGACTTTCTCTACGGGAGACCTTTTGTTATGGTAACCGACCATAAGCCCCTCTTGAGTATTTTCACGCCAGACCGCCAGACGCCCAACATCTTATCGGCCAGAATGTTACGATGGACTGTGTTCTTGTCTGCATATGACTATGTTTTGGAACATCGGCTCGGAAAGAACTTGGGGCATGCAGATGCCCTCAGCCAGTGTCCTCTACCTGACCTGGATTCAGATCCTGCACCAGTGTTCGAGGTAATGGCCCTCGAGGAACTGGCCAAACCTCTGGTGCATGCCTCGGACATTGTGACCGCCTCAGCCAAGGACTCCACAATCGCCAGGGTGCTCAACTGGGTGTGGAGGGGGTGGCCGGTGGGTCTTGTCGCATAAGAGTTTAAGCCTTTTGCATCAAGGCAATGTGAACTGTCTGTCCACAAGGGTTACTTATTGTGGGGTAATCGGGTGGTGGTTCCTTCCAAGCTGAGATCTCAGGTTCTTGAGGCACTGTACGAATGCCATCCCGGCATTGTGCAGATGAAGGGGTTGGCTCGGGGCTATTTTTGGTGGGCGAAAATCGACTCGGACATCGAGAGATGGGTACAAAGATGTCACGAGTGTCAGCTGTCCCGGCCTGATCCCCCACATGCCCCAGTACAGCAGTGGGAAAAGAGTCACCGGCCCTGGTCGAGAGTTCACATCGACTTTGTGGGGCCATTTCAGGGACAAATCTTCCTGATAGTTGTCGATGCATACTCAAAGTGGTTGGAGGTGATCCCATCCTCTAAAATGATGGCCCTAACTGTTATTAATGCGCTGCGCCGCATTTTTGCCACTCATGGGTTGCCGGACACTCTTGTGTCTGATAACGGGACCTGTTTCATGGCAACAGAGTTCCAGGACTTTTTGGCAGCAAACTTAATCCAGCATAGCACGTCCGCACCATTCCACCCAGCAACTAATGAGCAGGCCGAAAGAATGGTGCGGACCATTAAGGAAACTCTTAGCCAACTGGTGCAGGGAAACTAGAGCCAAAAGGTGGCATCGTTCCTTCTGCACCAGCACATCACGCCACACTCGGTGACGGGGCTGAGCCCAGCAGAAATGCTAATGGGTCTAAGAACTCTCCTCGACCGCATGCCCCCGGACCTAACAACGTCCAGACCCCCACAAAGTGAGACCACCGACCGGACCAGGGGTTTTGAGGAGGGAGAGTTGGTGTATGCCAGAAACTATGCGGGAGGGCATCGTTGGTTGCCAGCCACAGTAACTAAGGTACTGGGTTCACGTACTTACACAGTACGGTTGACAGACAGTAGAGTATTTGTTAAGTACGAGATTCAACACAGCTAGTGAACAGTGAATCAGCTTTATTAATGAAGTCAGAAGAAATCAGAACGAGACAAAAACATAGAGCAACCGGCTCTCTTTTAAACAGTCCAGGCTTAGGTAGCCACACCCACATTTCAGCTAACAACCAATCACTATTTACAGATACGGTCCAATCAGTGCTTCCCTCCAGAGTGTTGTGCAGCTCTGATTGGTGGACTTACAATCCTTTCCAGAACTCAAGCTTACAATAGAACTTAATACATAACACTGTCTCAACAGCCCAGCTGTTTTAATAGCAACAAAAAGAGATGGAGAGAGAGAGGGGGAATATGAGTCATTCACAAAGGGATAGCTGAAGTGTGTGGAGGCATATAGCATATTATGAGGCAGTGTGTAAGAGGCATATGGCAGTGGCTGGAGATCTCCTGGGATTGTAACTGATCTCCAGGTGGCAGAGATCAGTTCATCTGAAGAAAATGGGTACTTTGGAAGGTGGACTATAAGGCAATATACTCCATTGAAGTCCCTCCCCTCCCCTCCCCAAATCTCACCCTCCTCAGCTCCACCTAGGCTTACCAAATTCCGGCGGGGGAATTGTATTTCCTGGCAGGAGCCTCGCCGTGGGGACAGCTGCACACTCTCCACCCACCGTCGCCAGGATGTGACGCTCCGCGTCACTTTGGCAATGGGATTCCAAACAGCCCCGTTGCCAGAGCGACGAGGAGCGTCACATCCTGGCGATGGCGGGTGAAGCGCGTGCAGCTATCCCCGCGGTGAGGCTCCTGCCAGGAAATACAATTCCCCCGCCGGAATTTGGTAAGCCTAGCTCCACCCCCAAAATCTCCAGGTATTTCTCAACCCAGAGCTGGCAAACCTAGGCATATAACAGGTAGGTATGAATGTAAGGGAATGTGAGTGGGCCTGTGTGCATGTCATCAATTAATCATAGAGGTAGTCATTGGCACTCATAAAAGTATTGCCGTAATGGCTTTCCCTCTCTACAGTTCTTACCATGCATTAGTATTACTTGCTGCCAGAGTTGTTTGAGGTCAGTCATCATAAGAGTATCTATTAGGGCTGAATCCTGGGAGCAAGCTGTTTTTTATTCAGACAGCAGCTACTTCTCTTCTTTAATTCAGTTGTGAAGGAAAGTCAGAACCTTAGAGTGGTAAATTTGCATTGCTTCCCTCTGTTACTGTGAAAGGCACCGCAACAATACCAGTTCCTTTTGCTTGCTTGCCAATCATTATCTTGGCCTGTTACACTGGGTTGGGAATGAATGTCTCTACCAGTTGCTAAGCTGCATGGGAGTATTCCAAGAAGAATTTTGCACACTGATTGAAGAAAAATGCTCTGAATCACAATGTATTACGTACCCCATTTTAATGACAGTGAAGGGAGCTGCAGAGAAGTGATGAACTTAATCATAATTAGCAAGGGAAAATATGTGGATGTGTTAATTGTGCATTGTTATGAAGACAATAGCCGTATCCCAGAAGAGGTAGAGAAAATTAGGTCTAAGCTTGCTGTTTTATGCTTATTTCCAAGATACATAGCAGAAAACCCTACAAGGAAATATTGTCCCAGACATAAAGGCACTAATTAAATGGCTCACATTGGCTGTAAGAGACAGACTTGCACATTGTGCTAGAATGGGCTATAGCTGATATGATATTTGTTCTTTTTGTAGAAGAGCCTGTACAATGTCAACATGTAAAGAACTAGAGCTTCCGGCTAACCCTATATTAAGTTGGAAGGTCTCCATGTTTATAATAATGACTCAGCATGTTACAGTGCAGCCCTTAAAACACAGAAAGAGGAAGAAAGAAAAGGTTTAGTAAATGCCGCTCTATGGAATCCTATGAGCAGCAGCGAGGCTAATCTAGCTGGGGTGGGTTACTCTACTTAGTCAAATAATGGTTGTCCACTTGCCTTGTTCTATGCTTGCAAGTACATTTGCTGGCAGATAACACAATTAGCTTAATTTTAACGGCATTTTCTTCTAATGCATATAATGTACTGATCATTTTATGAAATTAAGTTTAAGTAAGTTTACTCACAAGTGATTCTGCTTACCAGTAAGCACAATTTTATTCAATGGAGCTCACTCTTCAGTAAAGTGTTTTTAACATTGCAGCCTAAATGTCTTCTGATAGTCTGCAGGAAAAATACCCCCCGCCCCGGAATGATTTCTCAGAACTGATTTTGTCCTACTAGGACACATTTCTTTCTTTCATCTATTAGCTACTTGAACTACAGCACAGTAAACATGTTTAGCAAGCACCAGCTGAATATAGCTGAAATCTGTTTTAATTGTCAAAAATTATTGTGGATTCATGATTCAAAAAGCCACCAAAAAAATGTGTTACTAACAAAGTATTTCTACTAAAAAAAGTCAGGGTCCTGCTAAGAGATCTGATGACTGCGGGTGACAGAGTTGTGGAAAGACCCATGCATTGTAGTAAACAGATGCTGGAAGAGACAAACAAATGAGAAAGAATGGAGGTTTTAACTGATAAGGAACACCCAAGCTTCAGGAATATAACCATATGTGGGGAAATGAAGAGACCAGCCAATAAGTCACAGAATAAGAGGAGATGAATAAAAAAGAAGAGATGGGCTTCTTTGACCTGAGAAAGAGAACTGACAACTAAGAAATGTTAGTCTAGTCTCAGTAGATGATTCAGAAAAGGACTTTCAGCTGCTCATAGTCACCTTGCTGTGTTTGTGGTCACTCTTTGGGATTTTGAGGATGGTAAGTGGGCACCACCACTATAAAAAGGCTGTCAGAGGGGACAATCACAAAATGGCTGCCATGAGACGCTGGGGCCAATGACAAAATGATAGTAGGATGCAACCCAAGTATCCAATGTTTCTGAATGGGTGTTCTCTGGACTGTTCTGAAGCTCTCCAACTCCAGTGAGGTGGAGGAAAGTTAGGGCTGGCTCTTTGGTTTGGGCAAGAGAGGTTTGGTCAAAGCAGCAAATGGGCGCCAGGAAGACCACTGGCAGATGTCATGGGAGCCAAAGGCACTATGTTCAGGTCACTAAAACAGAGAATCTAATGGCAAAGTCATGATATGGTCATGAGTTTCATTTTCTATCTGCAGTTATATAAGGGGAGACTCCTCCTCTTTTCTTTTCTTTTTTGAAGGGGAACCAGTGGATCAATCCTCAGAATTCCATAAGTGACCACAGGCACAGCAAGATGGTACTATTATGTAAGTAGCTGAAGGTCCTTTTCTGAATTAGCTGCTTCTTAGATGTCTGTTCTCTTTCTCAGGCCAAAGAAACCCATTGTTTCTTTTTTATTTACTATCTCTTTATCTGAGACATATTGGCTGGTCCCATCATTCCCCCCTGCCCCATATTCTCACTCTCCTGGAGCCTGGATGTTTTAAGACAGAATATCCTGCACCAAACATATTCTATAACTATGGGGCTTTCAGAACTAATAGACCCTCATAATCTGGCTAAGAGCCGAAAAGCCACACCAGCCAAGAGATTCTGAAAGAGGCACCAGCTGAGAAGGAAAATTTCCATCTGTAAAAGGAAGGCTATGTACTTAGAACTATTTTGGAGCAAGATTACATAAAGCAACTGGGGGGGGAGAGAATACATGAGGTTGAGTTCAAAATGTGAGAGCATTTGTAAGTGAAATGGTGTGACACAAACACATTGAAATACCATGCAGATATCAGAAGAATGAAAATTTTCCAGCCCAAGGGAACATTTGATGTAATCGATTTGTCCCCCAAATGTGGATTTTTAATGGTTTATCAGACGTTTGGGGGCAGGATCCACAACTGACAGATTCAGTCCAAATATTCATTCCAAGTTCTGTTTTGTGCAAATTTCAAGAAAAAGCATGTGGTCCATTCCCAAATGACTCCAGCCTACCTGGTGTATTGCTTTGCCAGCAACATGGGTGATTTAAAAGAAAAATCTACGTTTTTGTCCTAGTACGGATGGGTGAACATTTACTATTTTGTTTCTTTTAATCTCTGTTTTTGTCAGTTCTGCTGCTCTTGCTTTCCCATTGGCTGATGTTTTAGAAGATCAAAAGACAAATATATCTTGTACAGTTTTATATGTAATTTTGTGGTATCTATAAAGTGTCCATCATATATAGTTATATGTTAATGTACAATGCTGATTTATTGAGATATAAATATTATTAAAATGCCTTAATTTTATAAGAAAACAAATCAATGGGAGAAAAGAGAAAATGGCCCCAAAAGAAAGAAAAATGAGTTTTGTTTTGCAGAAGGTAGATGCAACATTGAAATATAGACTTACAGACTGCAACAGCTGAGACGAGAAATTCAAAATCATCCCTTATTGTACACAATGAAAAGGTTATTTATTAATAGAGCTATAGTCTTGCTTTGCTTTTGTGGCAGATAGTATATTCCCCAGCTTGGTATAAGGGAGAAGAATAAAATCCACCAAATTCCTCCCCAAACAGGAACATTAGAAACTGACAACACCATTCTTTACTTTCCTTGCCAGGAGCTTCCTATGGATCAAAACTATTAAGACATTTTTGTCCAACAGTTGTCATTACAATGAAAAGATAGGTCATCAGTCTACAAACAGAGAGTTTAAAGTTGCTTATGTAACTGGATTCTTCTACCTCCCATTCTGAATACTGCTCTACACAAAATAGCCTTTGACTGAAGACAGCTCAAACAAGAAGAAATGCCTAACATTGTCTAAGTTGTGCTCCCGGATGATGATATTTCCAGCTCTTGCAACCTCTCCATCAATTACAATTTGTTTCAGTGGCATTTTGTTTATGAATGGGTTTTATGTTTTCTTTTGCTACAATCATTCCTTTATCCTTATTCTCTGTTCTTTACATTATTCCTAAATCTTTCAACTCTGTTTTGGTGATTAATGTGGCTATGCCTTCAGTGCTGCATCATGGAATAGTGCATTGGAAAGTATGTATCTCATAATTACATATTTTAACATGCTATGCAGCATGCTAGCAGTTTTGGGCTAAATAAGTCAACAAAATGTCTCAGTCATTTCTGATTAAAATTCTCCCCCTCCCGTTAGCCTGACCTGCAAAATCATTGTCGTCGTCATCACACTTTACAATAATTTACTATAGTGTCAAACACTCAAAAGAATCTCTAACTCTTAAGGGCTTGGTAGCCCACAATGCCCTGACCTGGATAGCCCGGGTTAGCCCAATCTCATCATGCCTCAGAAGCTAAGCAGGGTTGGCCCTGGCTAGTATTTGGAAGGGAGATGACCAAGGAATACCAGGGTTGCGATGCGAAGGCAGGCAATGGCAAACCACCTCTGAACATCTCTTGCCTTGTAAACCTTATGGGGTTGCCATGAGTCAGCTGTGACTTGATGGCACACATACACATCCCACAATAGGGACACACAAAACAAAGAAAGTACAACAATCAAATGGTCCCCTTGCCTCCTTTGCTGTTTTCTCCTCTTCTTAAAAAACTTAATTTTTAATTTTTGATCAACAATCAACATTAAAAATAAATACATCAACAATCATAAATAGTTCAACATACAAATATAACAAGAAATTATACACCTTTGGAAAAGGGGGAGGAAATACCTGGCAGACTGAGGACTAACTAAACATTTATTTATTTATTTATTATTTGGATTTATATCCCGCCCTCCTCGAAGGCTCAGGGCGGCTGAAAAGGCCCTTGGCCGGTTCTCACAGCTGGGATTTGTAGTGTTCAAATTTGATTGGGAAGCACAGACAAAAATACCATCCAAACCAGGAAATGATTATTGGGTAAAGTGGTACTTGCAACTGTAAAAAATAGAGACCCATATAAGGACTCTCTCTTCTGGTTTAATGAAGTATATTCAGTACCCGCTGGTTCTTACCCCTTTCCAGAGTTAAAATACTATTGTTTTGGAAAGGTGGGGGTGGGGGGGTCCAGCAGGGAGAAGCCTTGTTCAAAGAGCCAATTTGGTGTAGTGGTTAGGAGTGCAGACTCTAATCTAGGAGAACTGGGTTTGATTCCCCACTTCTCCACATGCAGTTGCTGGTGTGACTTTAGGTCAGTTACAAGTTCTTTCAGAGCTGTTCTCTCAGGAGCAGTTCTCAAAAGAGCTCTCTCAGCCCCACCTACCTCACAGGGTGTCTGTTGTGGGGAGGGGGAGGGAAAAGAGATTGTAAACCGCTCTGAGACACCTTTGGGTTGTGAAGGGCGGGATATAAATCCAATCTCTTCTTCTCTCCTTCCTTTTATCATCATAATAACTGGGTGAAGTAGGTTAGGCTGAGATTGTGCCCAGTAGGCAGGCTCGTAGCCAGGATTTTGTGACTTGTGGGGCAAATTTTTTTCTGGTGGGGCTGAAGTTCTCAGTGCAGAAAGAAAAGCCAGAATTCTGAGGATTATGACTCAGCTACTATGGAATCCAGTCTTTTAAAATCAAAGCATAGAGGCTTCTGCAATCTTAGCCCCAGAGAGTGACAATAGCAGTCTGAGAAGGGAGGGGAAGGGAGAATAAATTTTCTGGTAGATGGTATACATGGCACTGGAAATAGTTATCTAGGTTTGGCCAGTAAACACATAAAAACTTTATAAAAACACATAAAACTGTATTTACAAAAACAAAGGACAAACAACACATAGATTGGGGAAAGAATGTACACAATTCAGCAAGGAATGCAAACCAAAACAAAAAACCTAGCTGGCTATTCTGCTCACTACATGGCAGCAGGCTGGAAGTTGAAGAGAGCTTCAAAGCAGCCCCCGCTCCCCCCCCCCACACTCCGAGTCTTCTCAAGCTGTCTATTCTACATAGGTGTTTTTAACCATTTAGCCAATAGAAAACTGTTATCAGGATAGATCTCTAAATTGCAAGCTGTCACCCACTTTAGATAACAGTTCTCAGCTGTTGCAAGTTAATCACTTTTGCCAGCCTAAGAAACAATTCTGATAACAAGCTGGCAGGTGGTGGTGATGACTTCTATAGTCAAGAAAACTAGCACTTAGGCAAGAAAATCTCTCTTAAAGGAGACCAGTTTCTTGACACAGAGTTAGAAGGGATCCTAGAGGTCACCAACTCCAACCCCCTTGCTCAGTGCAGGAATTAGTCAACTATAGCACCCCACTCTGCTTAAAGGAGCACACACCTTTACAAATGTTTAAAAATGATTGAAAAAAGCATTTACAGGAGAAATTCTTGTGGAGCTGTGCCTTTAAGAAAGGGGGCAGAGCTCTCAAAAGCCTCACTGTAGCTATGGGCCTGCCTGTAGGATAGGCTGAGATTGTGCTAAGGTCACCCAGCAACAGCCCTGTAGCTAGGGATTTTGGGAGGAGGGGGCCTCGGGGGGGTACAGCTAATTAAATCAAAGCTAATGACATCAATTCAATTTGGGGCCAGCCCAGAAGGGAGGGGGCCCGGAGGAGATGCTAGGGGGCCAGGCCCCGTCGGCCCCACATTAGCTACGGGCCTGCCCAGCAAGCTTCCATGGCAAAGTGGGGATTTGAGCTGAGATTTCCCAGATCTCCCACTATACCAAAGTGAGGGGACAAAAGACTTAGGACAGTGCTTTTCCATATGATAATTGCAGTTTCCTACTGGATACAAAAGTCAAACAAAGAAAATAATGTGTTAAGCCATATATTTTTGAACAATTATACTGATTTGGAATACATTTCCTATGAGACTGGCATGGATGCCTAGATTTCAGGCAGTCAATTATAAAGATGTATTTTGTTCTGAAAAACAGAGATCTTTTTCTCTTCCTGGGTAGCTATAGGACCATGACCCACCTGCTGTGGTTTTGGGATTACAAGCATTACATTGAAACAATTTTCAGCAAAATCACTGGCACTTACTTCCAGAAAATGAATTAAGGATTGGGGTTCTTTTTTTATTTGTAAACATATCTCTGCCATCCAGGCAGTATACCTTTTCCTATTTTGAAGCCCCATAATGCCTAAACAATAATATCTTGTTTTAAGCATAACATTGTACAGTAAAATGTTAATTCTTTACTGGGAAATGACTCCCTAAACTAGCCTACTCTGTTCAGTTAAAACGTGAGTTGTAACAGAACTATACAAGAATGGCTTATTAATTTTTTTTTAAATGCTGCTCATTAAAAACTTTTGAATATCTATAGTTTTTATGTCCGAAAAATAAGCACTAATAATAGTGGTTATATGGAGGTGTTATTTTCAACTGTATTGATTCTTGGGATTTGTTTTAGAAGCAAAAGGCCCAAATGCTTACATTATCAATCTGCTTAAAACTTTAAGCAGGCTTTCATTCTTCTCCCGCACAACACACACACAAATACACTTCCTTTGCTATAATTGCTATGGAGACAGAATAGGCAGTGGCTAACATGCAGGTGGTGCTTTAAGAGGACCCTTTTTGGTTTAAGCTACACTTCCAAAGTTATTTTATTTGTCTTTTGATCTAAAGCATCTATTCACTCCTGAGCTTCTGATAACCTGTAGTAAACTCCCTGCCTACCTGCCCCAGACATCTGAATTGCTGCTTTTCCACAGATCTGAAGAATAATGAAATTCCTACCCTGGAAAAAAAAGACCTTAACAATATGACAGTGGTGAAACAGAGGAAGAAAACAAGGTATTGTCGAGGCTGGAAGCGTCTGCAGCCAAGAATAACAAAGATCCCTCTGGTGCCACTTCTTTCATCAACCTTCCAGTGCCTTTCTATTGTACGTCAGTACTAGGAGAATTTATTATGAACTCAGGACAAGTTAAATAGCACCCAAAAATAGGACTGATGAGCCAATACAAACTTCCAAGTGTCATGCAAGCCTTTCCTTTCTGACTAGACATAATGTGAGCAAAAAGGATAAAACAATATATTCTACCACAATGTCTGTGTAATGATTTAATTTTTTTTATTAAAAGGGCAGAACATGCCATGCCTGACAACCCTAAGAGATTTCATCTGTCAGCCTTTATATAAACATACAATTTAATTTCAAACTTTGTTTCATCCTAAGGATCGATTGCAAGATGCCATCACGAGTCACTTTCTCAGGCTTAACAATGACCTTCCAAACGTATAACTAAAGAGATTGTGAAGGACTGTTTGATCTTCACCCAGACAGTCTGAGAGAAAAATTCCCACTCATTCTTTACCGAAATAGGAGCAGGCCTTTACTTAGGTATATTTTGAAACACAAAACAGAGCTGATAAGACCTTTCCACAGTCTTTCAAGTGTGTATTCATAGTAATGAAATAACTACAATCCACATTTGCCATTAAAAGGGGGATGTTTAGGCATCCAAGTTTGTCTTAACTTGTTATCTAATTTCCTGGTTCAGGATCTTAACACTCCACACTCTTCTGCCCAGCTGCCATCTCCACTGAACCAAACAAGGAAAACCTTGTAGGTAAAGGAGTGTTGTGGTTCCACACATACAAAAAACTGTTGGATCAGTGTGACTATGTATTCTATGTCCTCTTCCATCAATGCACTGGGCTGATTTTAAGTTTTGGCTTTTTTTACTTCTGTTTTTGACTGAAATAAATGAAAAGCAAAATTGTTTATCTTTAGCAGGATTATACCCTTGAATAGTTTTTTTTAAAATTACCTATAATTGGTTGCCTGCTTTTAGACCACCAAATGAGCTGGCTCAAACCTGAATCAACAAATGTGACTTGTTTAATTAAAATACTCTGTCTAGATGAGCCAGGCTGCACCTATAGGGGCATACAGAACATACTCCTGTCATGGCACGGCAACTGCAAAGCTCTGTGGGAACAGACAGGGGTGGTATTCCCACAGCCCTGTTCCCAAACTGCTTGCTGCCACTGCATCTCTTCCTCCTTTCCCCCATTGTGCCTCCACAAAAGTGCAGTCATGGCAACTTTACCAGGACTTCCTTTTGTCCAGAACTTCCCCTTCCCCTCCTCATTTCCCCTTTTCTTACTGAGCTTCCCTATACTACTAAAATATCCTTGAGCAGGGAAAGGCAGGGAGGGCTCTTAATTTTATTTTTATTTATTTACTTTATTTATATCCCACCTTTCACCCCAATGGTGACCCACAATGGCTTAGATAATGCTCCTCTACAGTGTTCCCTCTAAGCTGAGTTAGTGTGAGCTAGCTCACAGTTTTTTAGCCTCCAGCTCACGTATGTTTGTCTCAGCCCAGGAAGAATGGCTCCAGAGCAAACTGATTTATGCAACAGCCAATTCGCTTACTCACAACTTTAATGCCAGTAGCTCACAAAGTAGAATTTCTGCTCACAAGACTCCACAGCTTAGAGAGAGTATTGCAGTCCTCTCCTCCATTTTATCCTTGCAACAACCTGTGAAGTTGGTTAGGTTGAGAGAGTTTGACTTTAAAGGTCTGTGAAGGGAGGGATTAAGATTGTCTACTCCATCTTCAGAAATCCCTGTAGGTTTGGAGGTGGTACCTGGGAAAGGTGGAGTCTGAGAAGGGGAGGAAACTCAGTAGGGATGTGGTGCCATAGAATCCACCCTCTGGCACTGCTATGTGTTCGAAAAATATGCAAAAATACTTAAATACTTAGAGGTTTGCAATGGATCTTTGCTTCACTGGAGAGGATGCATTTCTTTCTGTTTAAAAATCTTTATTTCTAAGGGGAAAGGATACACAGGAAAACTACAAAATAACAGAGATACCTAGAACTACATCTTCACAGCTACAAACAGACAGACCACATGGTCACGCAACAATGGAGATTCTTCTTCTTCTTGACCCCTAGAAGAAAATCACCTAATTGCATTAACCAATGGATGTTACAAAACAGACTTTGGTTTTCCTGGGCTATCTTTCCATTGGCTCTGTGCCAGGTTTCCTTCTGGGTCAGGCTAAACAATAGCCCACAAGATAAATAACAGATTAACCCTGTAATGACTTAATCTTAGACCTTGCACCTCACATATTTCCAACACTATGTTATCCAGGAAAACTGGTCTCTGTAGTCTGGAGATCAGTTGTAATTCCTGGAGAATTCCAGGCCCCACTGTAGGTTGGTAGACAACACAGGCATTAGCACACCATTTTGATAGCAGAGCCTAGCTTCACCGTCTCCCATGGTGGCAATGCAAGAGCATTGATATTACATCCCACCCATAGCCACCATGAAGTCTCCCTTTCTCTTCAAAGAAAATGATGTTCAGATTTTTTTTCCCCCAGAATAAATTGGGGATAGATGAGATCTAGGCAACTCATACACAGGTAGGGCATAACATCATCTCAACTTTCCCATTTACTGTGGGGGCTTCCTGCTCTCCATGTGGGGGGAAACCAGTGTGGAAGTAGCCTCATTGTTTAAACTCAGTGTGGGACCTGGGTATATCTACTGCCACAGTTCAGACTAGGATATAAAGCCATAAGTTGTATCAAAGGAGCCTGTGAGGCGTCCCCTTAGCTGTACTGGCTAACCCACCCTCTGCCATTACGGATGGATCTGGGCCAGCCTCTCTGCCAGCCTCAGAATGGAAAGGAGCCTGCTTTGCAGGGAGAGCAGGATATAAATGGAAGGAAATAAATAATGGGAAAGGGGTTCAGGCATCCTGGTCCTCTTCCTTTCCTCCAAGTGAGTACAACCACTGTCCTCATATACTCCACCCAGTTCCCCCCACGCACCCACCCAGGCTTGGAAGCCCCCTTTATATATCACCTTGGCTCCAATCAGGGTTAGGTTCTGCCTGTTCCTGAAAGTTATAAAAGGAGGATGGATACCCACTCTTAGGGCCTTTGCTAAGGTACCAGACCCTCCTCTTCTTAGCCTGGCCCTTCCCAGCTGCCAGCCTTCACCCATAAAGGCTGCTGCTGGGCTGTCAAGGCCTCCAGCTTCCTCTCTGGCACTGGTGGTGGACTGCCCCACCAAGCTGGCTACTGCTTGCGTGTTCTCTGCTCTCTCCCTCTCTGGTTAAGGGCCCTCAGAGCACTGGGTTGTTTGTGGCTTGCCCAGTGGGAGAGGGTCTAAGTCAGGGATAGGAGCCAGCCCCGGACAGAGCTGCACTGTTTGGAACATGAAAAGAGAAGTACACAGACCTGGAATTTTAGAACAGAAACTTTCATAATTTCACTGTGAAGATTAAGGGGGGGGGGAGAAAGGCTGGTTTATAAGAAGAAGAAAGCAGTGTTTTCCAGCTAGTAGGCACCCATTCAAGGTACACAGCTTGAAACAACCTTTCACTTGATGATGGAAGGATGCTGCCCACATTCTTAAGTATAGGGAAAACAGACTCTCTCTGACCAAGATGAAGAGGGGGAAATGGACCGAGGAACAAATGAAGAAGGGAAGGAGGAGGTGGATTTCATGGGAGGAGGAGAGAGAAGGAAAGGTGCCTCAGCACTACCTCCCTCAAATGAAGACACATCATGAGCCCTACTTAGCAAATAAACAAGTTAGTTTAGACTTAATAGCTTTAAAAAGCTGTTTTAAGAAAACTTGGGTGGGTGGGTCAATATATGTGGTGTGTGTTTGTGTGTGTATACATATCTATGTATATATGTTTAGGTAATCGTTGTATTTTGGTTTCTGTTCAGTAAGCACATACTTAACTCCATCTGTATCTGCGTAGCTTCTGTGACCATCTAATAGGGTGCCTTTGGCATTACGCATTTCCTGGAAAGAGGGAACCTGAGATGTCTGGGATATATGAAAGAATTGCATTTACTTGGAAGTAAGTCCCATTGATTTCACTGGGCTTGCTCCCATGTCACTGTGCACTAGGTATGACATCTGCAGCCCTCAAACTCTATCAGATCTTCAGTAGTTGCAGTTACCTTTGCAAAGAGGTTATTTGCTATTGACATTGACAACAGCTGCTACCAAATGATTAGGCATTGGCAATGATAGCTTCAAGATTAAATCTGAGGGAAGGGCTCAGTGGCAGTTTTTCCTAGAGACAGGAGAAAGGCAAGTGAAACTCTTGATCCTACACAGTTATTAGGGGAACTGAACTCAGTGGCCTTTACTTCCATAGGGATGGGTTAGTTCCTCTTGGGGTCTGCATGAGAGACTGAAGCGAGAGGACACATAACCGCTTGAATTAGTTGCAGATCTTTTCAGATCTTACATCCACATGTACTAGGAGCCTCCCAACCATTTAGGAATGCCACTTACCCACTCCCAAAGGGAGAGCTCCTGCTGATTCTTGAATGAACAATGGGAGAAAATGGGGAGGACAAAACTGGCCAGAAGCATTGCAATGTTGCTTCTGGCCAAAACGCAGGAAAGATTTC